>NW_027144555.1:0-35804 GCF_026170545.1 Melanerpes formicivorus | reverse complement strand
AGCATTTTACAGCAGGTTGGAGCAGGCTGTATCTCAGCACAGGAATAAGGTAGGGAAGAATTCAAATACTCATTTTGACTGCCTCCAGAAGTTAGATCAGATGGCAAATTGGATTTGGTGCTAGGTCTTTCCCTTTAGGTTTTACCCCAACAATGTTTTCATTAGTTTCGCTCACTCTCGAAATCAAGCATTTTACAGCTGGTTGGAGCAGCCTGTATCTCAGCACAGGAATAAGGTAGGGAAGAATTCTAAGGATCATTTTGACTGCCTCCAGAAGTTAGATCAGATGGCAAATTGGATTTGGTGCTAGGTCTTTCCCTTTAGGTTTTACCCCAATAATGTTTTCATTAGTTTCGCTCACTCTCGAAATCAAGCATTTTACAGCAGGTTGGAGCAGCCTGTATCTCAGCACAGGAATAAGGTAGGGAAGAATTCTAAGGATCATTTTGGACTGCCTCCAGAAGTTAGATCAGATGGCAAATTGGATTTGGTGCTAGGTCTTTCCCTTTAGGTTTTACCCCAACAATGTTTTCATTAGTTTCGCTCACTCTCGAAATCAAGCATTTTACAGCAGGTTGGAGCAGCCTGTATCTCAGCACAGGAATAAGGTAGGGAAGAATTCTAAGGATCATTTTGACTACCTCCAGAAGTTAGATCAGATGGCAAATTGGATTTGGTGCTAGGTCTTTCCCTTTAGGTTTTACCCCAACAATGTTTTCATTAGTTTTGCTCACTCTCAAAATCAAGCATTTTACAGCAGGTTGGAGCAGCCTGTATCTCAGCACAGGAATAAGGTAGGGAAGAATTCTAAGGATCATTTTGACTGCCTCCAGAAGTTAGATCAGATGGCAAATTGGATTTGGTGCTAGGTCTTTCCCTTTAGGTTTTACCCCAACAATGTTTTCATTAGTTTCGCTCACTCTCGAAATCAAGCATTTTACAGCAGGTTGGAGCAGCCTGTATCTCAGCACAGGAATAAGGTAGGGGAAGAATTCTAAGGATCATTTTGACTGCCCTCCAGAAGTTAGATCAGATGGCAAATTGGATTTGGTGCTAGGTCTTTCCCTTTAGGTTTTACCCCAACAATGTTTTCATTAGTTTCGCTCACTCTCGAAATCAAGCATTTTACAGCAGGTTGGAGCAGCCTGTATCTCAGCACAGGAATAAGGTAGGGAAGAATTCTAAGGATCATTTTGACTGCCTCCAGAAGTTAGATCAGATGGCAAATTGGATTTGGTGCTAGGTCTTTCCCTTTAGGTTTTACCCCAACAATGTTTTCATTAGTTTCGCTCACTCTCGAAATCAAGCATTTTACAGCAGGTTGGAGCAGCCTGTATCTCAGCACAGGAATAAGGTAGGGAAGAATTCTAAGGATCATTTTGACTGCCTCCAGAAGTTAGATCAGATGGCAAATTGGATTTGGTGCTAGGTCTTTCCCTTTAGGTTTTACCCCAACAATGTTTTCATTAGTTTCGCTCACTCTCGAAATCAAGCATTTTACAGCAGGTTGGAGCAGCCTGTATCTCAGCACAGGAATAAGGTAGGGAAGAATTCTAAGGATCATTTTGACTGCCTCCAGAAGTTAGATCAGATGGCAAATTGGATTTGGTGCTAGGTCTTTCCCTTTAGGTTTTACCCCAACAATGTTTTCATTAGTTTCGCTCACTCTCGAAATCAAGCATTTTACAGCAGGTTGGAGCAGCCCTGTATCTCAGCACAGGAATAAGGTAGGGAAGAATTCAAATACTCATTTTGACTGCCTCCAGAAGTTAGATCAGATGGCAAATTGGATTTGGTGCTAGGTCTTTCCCTTTAGGTTTTACCCCAACAATGTTTTTCATTAGTTTCGCTCACTCTCGAAATCAAGCATTTTACAGCAGGTTGGAGCAGCCTGTATCTCAGCACAGGAATAAGGTAGGGAAGAATTCAAATACTCATTTTGACTGCCTCCAGAAGTTAGATCAGATGGCAAATTGGATTTGGTGCTAGGTCTTTCCCTTTAGGTTTTACCCCAACAATGTTTTCATTAGTTTCGCTCACTCTCGAAATCAAGCATTTTACAGCAGGTTGGAGCAGCCTGTATCTCAGCACAGGAATAAGGTAGGGAAGAATTCTAAGGATCATTTTGACTGCCTCCAGAAGTTAGATCAGATGGCAAATTGGAATTTGGTGCTAGGTCTTTCCCTTTAGGTTTTACCCCCAATAATGTTTTCATTAGTTTCGCTCACTCTCGAAATCAAGCATTTTACAGCAGGTTGGAGCAGCCTGTATCTCAGCACAGGAATAAGGTAGGGAAGAATTCTAAGGATCATTTTGACTGCCTCCAGAAGTTAGATCAGATGGCAAATTGGATTTGGTGCTAGGTCTTTCCCTTTAGGTTTTACCCCAACAATGTTTTCATTAGTTTCGCTCACTCTCGAAATCAAGCATTTTACAGCAGGTTGGAGCAGCCTGTATCTCAGCACAGGAATAAGGTAGGGAAGAATTCTAAGGATCATTTTGACTACCTCCAGAAGTTAGATCAGATGGCAAATTGGATTTGGTGCTAGGTCTTTCCCTTTAGGTTTTACCCCAACAATGTTTTCATTAGTTTTGCTCACTCTCAAAATCAAGCATTTTACAGCAGGTTGGAGCAGCCTGTATCTCAGCACAGGAATAAGGTAGGGAAGAATTCTAAGGATCATTTTGACTGCCTCCAGAAGTTAGATCAGATGGCAAATTGGATTTGGTGCTAGGTCTTTCCCTTTAGGTTTTACCCCAACAATGTTTTCATTAGTTTCGCTCACTCTCGAAATCAAGCATTTTACAGCAGGTTGGAGCAGCCTGTATCTCAGCACAGGAATAAGGTAGGGAAGAATTCTAAGGATCATTTTGACTGCCTCCAGAAGTTAGATCAGATGGCAAATTGGATTTGGTGCTAGGTCTTTCCCTTTAGGTTTTACCCCAACAATGTTTTCATTAGTTTCGCTCACTCTCGAAATCAAGCATTTTACAGCAGTTGGAGCAGCCTGTATCTCAGCACAGGAATAAGGTAAGGGGAAGAATTCTAAGGATCATTTTGACTGCCTCCAGAAGTTAGATCAGATGGCAAATTGGATTTGGTGCTAGGTCTTTCCCTTTAGGTTTTACCCCAACAATGTTTTCATTAGTTTCGCTCACTCTCGAAATCAAGCATTTTACAGCAGGTTGGAGCAGCCTGTATCTCAGCACAGGAATAAGGTAGGGAAGAATTCTAAGGATCATTTTGACTGCCTCCAGAAGTTAGATCAGATGGCAAATTGGATTTGGTGCTAGGTCTTTCCCTTTAGGTTTTACCCCAACAATGTTTTTCATTAGTTTCGCTCACTCTCGAAATCAAGCATTTTACAGCAGGTTGGAGCAGCCTGTATCTCAGCACAGGAATAAGGTAGGGAAGAATTCTAAGGATCATTTTGACTGCCTCCAGAAGTTAGATCAGATGGCAAATTGGATTTGGTGCTAGGTCTTTCCCTTTAGGTTTTACCCCAACAATGTTTTCATTAGTTTCGCTCACTCTCGAAATCAAGCATTTTACAGCAGGTTGGAGCAGCCTGTATCTCAGCACAGGAATAAGGTAGGGGAAGAATTCAAATATCATTTTGACTGCCTCCAGAAGTTAGATCAGATGGCAAATTGGATTTGGTGCTAGGTCTTTCCCTTTAGGTTTTACCCCAACAATGTTTTCATTAGTTTCGCTCACTCTCGAAATCAAGCATTTTACAGCAGGTTGGAGCAGCCTGTATCTCAGCACAGGAATAAGGTAGGGAAGAATTCTAAGGATCATTTTGACTGCCTCCAGAAGTTAGATCAGATGGCAAATTGGATTTGGTGCTAGGTCTTTCCCTTTAGGTTTTACCCCCAACAATGTTTTCATTAGTTTCGCTCACTCTCGAAATCAAGCATTTTACAGCAGGTTGGAGCAGCCTGTATCTCAGCACAGGAATAAGGTAGGGAAGAATTCTAAGGATCATTTAGACTACCTCCAGAAGTTAGATCAGATGGCAAATTGGATTTGGTGCTAGGTCTTTCCCTTTAGGTTTTACCCCAACAATGTTTTCATTAGTTTTCGCTCACTCTCAAAATCAAGCATTTTACAGCAGGTTGGAGCAGCCTGTATCTCAGCACAGGAATAAGGTAGGGAAGAATTCTAAGGATCATTTTGACTGCCTCCAGAAGTTAGATCAGATGGCAAATTGGATTTTGGTGCTAGGTCTTTCCCTTTAGGTTTTACCCCAACAATGTTTTCATTAGTTTCGCTCACTCTCGAAATCAAGCATTTTACAGCAGGTTGGAGCAGCCTGTATCTCAGCACAGGAATAAGGTAGGGAAGAATTCTAAGGATCATTTTGACTGCCTCCAGAAGTTAGATCAGATGGCAAATTGGATTTGGTGCTAGGTCTTTCCCTTTAGGTTTTACCCCAACAATGTTTTCATTAGTTTCGCTCACTCTCGAAATCAAGCATTTTACAGCAGGTTGGAGCAGCCTGTATCTCAGCACAGGAATAAGGTAGGGAAGAATTCTAAGGATCATTTTGACTGCCTCCAGAAGTTAGATCAGATGGCAAATTGGATTTGGTGCTAGGTCTTTCCCTTTAGGTTTTACCCCAACAATGTTTTCATTAGTTTCGCTCACTCTCGAAATCAAGCATTTTACAGCAGGTTGGAGCAGCCTGTATCTCAGCACAGGAATAAGGTAGGGAAGAATTCTAAGGATCATTTTGACTGCCTCCAGAAGTTAGATCAGATGGCAAATTGGATTTGGTGCTAGGTCTTTCCCTTTAGGTTTTACCCCAACAATGTTTTCATTAGTTTCGCTCACTCTCGAAATCAAGCATTTTACAGCAGGTTGGAGCAGCCTGTATCTCAGCACAGGAATAAGGTAGGGAAGAATTCTAAGGATCATTTTGACTGCCTGCCAGAAGTTAGATCAGATGGCAAATTGGATTTGGTGCTAGGTCTTTCCCTTTAGGTTTTACCCCAACAATGTTTTCATTAGTTTCGCTCACTCTCGAAATCAAGCATTTTACAGCAGGTTGGAGCAGCCTGTATCTCAGCACAGGAATAAGGTAGGGAAGAATTCAAAGTACTCATTTTGACTGCCTCCAGAAGTTAGATCAGATGGCAAATTGGATTTGGTGCTAGGTCTTTCCCTTTAGGTTTTACCCCAACAATGTTTTCATTAGTTTCGCTCACTCTCGAAATCAAGCATTTTACAGCAGGTTGGAGCAGCCTGTATCTCAGCACAGGAATAAGGTAGGGAAGAATTCTAAGGATCATTTTGACTGCCTCCAGAAGTTAGATCAGATGGCAAATTGGATTTGGTGCTAGGTCTTTCCCTTTAGGTTTTACCCCAACAATGTTTTCATTAGTTTCGCTCACTCTCGAAATCAAGCATTTTACAGCAGGTTGGAGCAGCCTGTATCTCAGCACAGGAATAAGGTAGGGAAGAATTCAAATACTCATTTTGACTGCCTCCAGAAGTTAGATCAGATGGCAAATTGGATTTGGTGCTAGGTCTTTCCCTTTAGGTTTTACCCCAACAATGTTTTCATTAGTTTCGCTCACTCTCGAAATCAAGCATTTTACAGCAGGTTGGAGCAGCCTGTATCTCAGCACAGGAATAAGGTAGGGAAGAATTCTAAGGATCATTTTGACTGCCTCCAGAAGTTAGATCAGATGGCAAATTGGATTTGGTGCTAGGTCTTTCCCTTTAGGTTTTACCCCAACAATGTTTTTCATTAGTTTCGCTCACTCTCGAAATCAAGCATTTTACAGCAGGTTGGAGCAGCCTGTATCTCAGCACAGGAATAAGGTAGGGAAGAATTCTAAGGATCATTTTGACTGCCTCCAGAAGTTAGATCAGATGGCAAATTGGATTTGGTGCTAGGTCTTTCCCTTTAGGTTTTACCCCAACAATGTTTTCATTAGTTTCGCTCACTCTCGAAATCAAGCATTTTACAGCAGGTTGGAGCAGCCTGTATCTCAGCACAGGAATAAGGTAGGGAAGAATTCTAAGGATCATTTTGACTGCCTCCAGAAGTTAGATCAGATGGCAAATTGGATTTGGTGCTAGGTCTTTCCCTTTAGGTTTTACCCCAACAATGTTTTCATTAGTTTCGCTCACTCTCGAAATCAAGCATTTTACAGCAGGTTGGAGCAGCCTGTATCTCAGCACAGGAATAAGGTAGGGAAGAATTCTAAGGATCATTTTGACTGCCTCCAGAAGTTAGATCAGATGGCAAATTGGATTTGGTGCTAGGTCTTTCCCTTTAGGTTTTACCCCAACAATGTTTTCATTAGTTTCGCTCACTCTCGAAATCAAGCATTTTACAGCAGGTTGGAGCAGCCTGTATCTCAGCACAGGAATAAGGTAGGGAAGAATTCTAAGGATCATTTTGACTACCTCCAGAAGTTAGATCAGATGGCAAATTGGATTTGGTGCTAGGTCTTTCCCTTTAGGTTTTACCCCAACAATGTTTTCATTAGTTTCGCTCACTCTCGAAATCAAGCATTTTACAGCAGGTTGGAGCAGCCTGTATCTCAGCACAGGAATAAGGTAGGGAAGAATTCTAAGGATCATTTTGACTGCCTCCAGAAGTTAGATCAGATGGCAAATTGGATTTGGTGCTAGGTCTTTCCCTTTAGGTTTTACCCCAACAATGTTTTCATTAGTTTCGCTCACTCTCGAAATCAAGCATTTTACAGCAGGTTGGAGCAGCCTGTATCTCAGCACAGGAATAAGGTAGGGAAGAATTCTAAGGATCATTTTGACTGCCTCCAGAAGTTAGATCAGATGGCAAATTGGATTTGGTGCTAGGTCTTTCCCTTTAGGTTTTACCCCAACAATGTTTTCATTAGTTTCGCTCACTCTCGAAATCAAGCATTTTACAGCAGGTTGGAGCAGCCTGTATCTCAGCACAGGAATAAGGTAGGGAAGAATTCTAAGGATCATTTTGACTGCCTCCAGAAGTTAGATCAGATGGCAAATTGGATTTGGTGCTAGGTCTTTCCCTTTAGGTTTTACCCCAACAATGTTTTCATTAGTTTCGCTCACTCTCGAAATCAAGCATTTTACAGCAGGTTGGAGCAGCCTGTATCTCAGCACAGGAATAAGGTAGGGAAGAATTCTAAGGATCATTTTGACTGCCTCCAGAAGTTAGATCAGATGGCAAATTGGATTTGGTGCTAGGTCTTTCCCTTTAGGTTTTACCCCAACAATGTTTTCATTAGTTTCGCTCACTCTCGAAATCAAGCATTTTACAGCAGGTTGGAGCAGCCTGTATCTCAGCACAGGAATAAGGTAGGGAAGAATTCTAAGGATCATTTTGACTGCCTCCAGAAGTTAGATCAGATGGCAAATTGGATTTGGTGCTAGGTCTTTCCCTTTAGGTTTTACCCCAACAATGTTTTCATTAGTTTCGCTCACTCTCGAAATCAAGCATTTTTACAGCAGGTTGGAGCAGCCTGTATCTCAGCACAGGAATAAGGTAGGGAAGAATTCTAAGGATCATTTTGACTGCCTCCAGAAGTTAGATCAGATGGCAAATTGGATTTGGTGCTAGGTCTTTCCCTTTAGGTTTTACCCCAACAATGTTTTCATTAGTTTCGCTCACTCTCGAAATCAAGCATTTTACAGCAGGTTGGGAGCAGCCTGTATCTCAGCACAGGAATAAGGTAGGGAAGAATTCTAAGGATCATTTTGACTGCCTCCAGAAGTTAGATCAGATGGCAAATTGGATTTGGTGCTAGGTCTTTCCCTTTAGGTTTTACCCCAATAATGTTTTCATTAGTTTCGCTCACTCTCGAAATCAAGCATTTTACAGCAGGTTGGAGCAGCCTGTATCTCAGCACAGGAATAAGGTAGGGAAGAATTCTAAGGATCATTTTGACTGCCTCCAGAAGTTAGATCAGATGGCAAATTGGATTTGGTGCTAGGTCTTTCCCTTTAGGTTTTACCCCAACAATGTTTTCATTAGTTTCGCTCACTCTCGAAATCAAGCATTTTACAGCAGGTTGGAGCAGCCTGTATCTCAGCACAGGAATAAGGTAGGGAAGAATTCTAAGGATCATTTTGACTACCTCCAGAAGTTAGATCAGATGGCAAATTGGATTTGGTGCTAGGTCTTTCCCTTTAGGTTTTACCCCAACAATGTTTTCATTAGTTTTGCTCACTCTCAAAATCAAGCATTTTACAGCAGGTTGGAGCAGCCTGTATCTCAGCACAGGAATAAGGTAGGGAAGAATTCTAAGGATCATTTTGACTGCCTCCAGAAGTTAGATCAGATGGCAAATTGGATTTGGTGCTAGGTCTTTCCCTTTAGGTTTTACCCCAACAATGTTTTCATTAGTTTCGCTCACTCTCGAAATCAAGCATTTTACAGCAGGTTGGAGCAGCCTGTATCTCAGCACAGGAATAAGGTAGGGAAGAATTCTAAGGATCATTTTGACTGCCTCCAGAAGTTAGATCAGATGGCAAATTGGATTTGGTGCTAGGTCTTTCCCTTTAGGTTTTACCCCAACAATGTTTTCATTAGTTTCGCTCACTCTCGAAATCAAGCATTTTACAGCAGGTTGGAGCAGCCTGTATCTCAGCACAGGAATAAGGTAGGGAAGAATTCTAAGGATCATTTTGACTGCCTCCAGAAGTTAGATCAGATGGCAAATTGGATTTGGTGCTAGGTCTTTCCCTTTAGGTTTTACCCCAACAATGTTTTCATTAGTTTCGCTCACTCTCGAAATCAAGCATTTTACAGCAGGTTGGAGCAGCCTGTATCTCAGCACAGGAATAAGGTAGGGAAGAATTCTAAGGATCATTTTGACTGCCTCCAGAAGTTAGATCAGATGGCAAATTGGATTTGGTGCTAGGTCTTTCCCTTTAGGTTTTACCCCAACAATGTTTTCATTAGTTTCGCTCACTCTCGAAATCAAGCATTTTACAGCAGGTTGGAGCAGCCTGTATCTCAGCACAGGAATAAGGTAGGGAAGAATTCTAAGGATCATTTTGACTGCCTCCAGAAGTTAGATCAGATGGCAAATTGGATTTGGTGCTAGGTCTTTCCCTTTAGGTTTTACCCCAACAATGTTTTCATTAGTTTCGCTCACTCTCGAAATCAAGCATTTTACAGCAGGTTGGAGCAGCCTGTATCTCAGCACAGGAATAAGGTAGGGAAGAATTCTAAGGATCATTTTGACTGCCTCCAGAAGTTAGATCAGATGGCAAATTGGATTTGGTGCTAGGTCTTTCCCTTTAGGTTTTACCCCAACAATGTTTTCATTAGTTTCGCTCACTCTCGAAATCAAGCATTTTACAGCAGGTTGGAGCAGCCTGTATCTCAGCACAGGAATAAGGTAGGGAAGAATTCTAAGGATCATTTTGACTGCCTCCAGAAGTTAGATCAGATGGCAAATTGGATTTGGTGCTAGGTCTTTCCCTTTAGGTTTTACCCCAACAATGTTTTCATTAGTTTCGCTCACTCTCGAAATCAAGCATTTTACAGCAGGTTGGAGCAGCCTGTATCTCAGCACAGGAATAAGGTAGGGAAGAATTCTAAGGGATCATTTTGACTGCCTCCAGAAGTTAGATCAGATGGCAAATTGGATTTGGTGCTAGGTCTTTCCCTTTAGGTTTTACCCCAACAATGTTTTCATTAGTTTCGCTCACTCTCGAAATCAAGCATTTTACAGCAGGTTGGAGCAGCCTGTATCTCAGCACAGGAATAAGGTAGGGAAGAATTCTAAGGATCATTTTGACTACCTCCAGAAGTTAGATCAGATGGCAAATTGGATTTGGTGCTAGGTCTTTCCCTTTAGGTTTTACCCCAACAATGTTTTTCATTAGTTTCGCTCACTCTCGAAATCAAGCATTTTACAGCAGGTTGGAGCAGCCTGTATCTCAGCACAGGAATAAGGTAGGGAAGAATTCAAATACTCATTTTGACTGCCTCCAGAAGTTAGATCAGATGGCAAATTGGATTTGGTGCTAGGTCTTTCCCTTTAGGTTTTACCCCAACAATGTTTTCATTAGTTTCGCTCACTCTCGAAATCAAGCATTTTACAGCAGGTTGGAGCAGCCTGTATCTCAGCACAGGAATAAGGTAGGGAAGAATTCTAAGGATCATTTTGACTGCCTCCAGAAGTTAGATCAGATGGCAAATTGGATTTGGTGCTAGGTCTTTCCCTTTAGGTTTTACCCCAACAATGTTTTCATTAGTTTCGCTCACTCTCGAAATCAAGCATTTTACAGCAGGTTGGAGCAGCCTGTATCTCAGCACAGGAATAAGGTAGGGAAGAATTCTAAGGATCATTTTGACTGCCTCCAGAAGTTAGATCAGATGGCAAATTGGATTTGGTGCTAGGTCTTTCCCTTTAGGTTTTACCCCAACAATGTTTTCATTAGTTTCGCTCACTCTCGAAATCAAGCATTTTACAGCAGGTTGGAGCAGCCTGTATCTCAGCACAGGAATAAGGTAGGGAAGAATTCTAAGGATCATTTTGACTGCCTCCAGAAGTTAGATCAGATGGCAAATTGGATTTGGTGCTAGGTCTTTCCCTTTAGGTTTTACCCCAACAATGTTTTCATTAGTTTCGCTCACTCTCGAAATCAAGCATTTTACAGCAGGTTGGAGCAGCCTGTATCTCAGCACAGGAATAAGGTAGGGGAAGAATTCTAAGGATCATTTTGACTGCCTCCAGAAGTTAGATCAGATGGCAAATTGGATTTGGTGCTAGGTCTTTCCTTTAGGTTTTACCCCAACAATGTTTTCATTAGTTTCGCTCACTCTCGAAATCAAGCATTTTACAGCAGGGTTGGAGCAGCCTGTATCTCAGCACAGGAATAAGGTAGGGAAGAATTCAAATACTCATTTTGACTGCCTCCAGAAGTTAGATCAGATGGCAAATTGGATTTGGTGCTAGGTCTTTCCTTTAGGTTTTTACCCCAACAATGTTTTCATTAGTTTCGCTCACTCTCGAAATCAAGCATTTTACAGCAGGTTGGAGCAGCCTGTATCTCAGCACAGGAATAAGGTAGGGAAGAATTCTAAGGATCATTTTGACTGCCTCCAGAAGTTAGATCAGATGGCAAATTGGATTTGGTGCTAGGTCTTTCCCTTTAGGTTTTACCCCAATAATGTTTTCATTAGTTTCGCTCACTCTCGAAATCAAGCATTTTACAGCAGGTTGGAGCAGCCTGTATCTCAGCACAGGAATAAGGTAGGGAAGAATTCTAAGGATCATTTTGACTGCCTCCAGAAGTTAGATCAGATGGCAAATTGGATTTGGTGCTAGGTCTTTCCCTTTAGGTTTTACCCCAACAATGTTTTCATTAGTTTCGCTCACTCTCGAAATCAAGCATTTTTACAGCAGGTTGGAGCAGCCTGTATCTCAGCACAGGAATAAGGTAGGGAAGAATTCTAAGGATCATTTTGACTACCTCCAGAAGTTAGATCAGATGGCAAATTGGATTTGGTGCTAGGTCTTTCCCTTTAGGTTTTACCCCAACAATGTTTTCATTAGTTTTGCTCACTCTCAAAATCAAGCATTTTACAGCAGGTTGGAGCAGCCTGTATCTCAGCACAGGAATAAGGTAGGGAAGAATTCTAAGGATCATTTTGACTGCCTCCAGAAGTTAGATCAGATGGCAAATTGGATTTGGTGCTAGGTCTTTCCCTTTAGGTTTTACCCCAACAATGTTTTCATTAGTTTCGCTCACTCTCGAAATCAAGCATTTTACAGCAGGTTGGAGCAGCCTGTATCTCAGCACAGGGAATAAGGTAGGGAAGAATTCTAAGGATCATTTTGACTGCCTCCAGAAGTTAGATCAGATGGCAAATTGGATTTGGTGCTAGGTCTTTCCCTTTAGGTTTTACCCCAACAATGTTTTCATTAGTTTCGCTCACTCTCGAAATCAAGCATTTTACAGCAGGTTGGAGCAGCCTGTATCTCAGCACAGGAATAAGGTAGGGAAGAATTCTAAGGATCATTTTGACTGCCTCCAGAAGTTAGATCAGATGGCAAATTGGATTTGGTGCTAGGTCTTTCCCTTTAGGTTTTACCCCCAACAATGTTTTCATTAGTTTCGCTCACTCTCGAAATCAAGCATTTTACAGCAGGTTGGAGCAGCCTGTATCTCAGCACAGGAATAAGGTAGGGAAGAATTCTAAGGATCATTTTGACTGCCTCCAGAAGTTAGATCAGATGGCAAATTGGATTTGGTGCTAGGTCTTTCCCTTTAGGTTTTACCCCAACAATGTTTTCATTAGTTTCCGCTCACTCTCGAAATCAAGCATTTTTACAGCAGGTTGGAGCAGCCTGTATCTCAGCACAGGAATAAGGTAGGGGAAGAATTCTAAGGATCATTTTGACTGCCTCCAGAAGTTAGATCAGATGGCAAATTGGATTTGGTGCTAGGTCTTTCCCTTTAGGTTTTACCCCAACAATGTTTTCATTAGTTTCGCTCACTCTCGAAATCAAGCATTTTACAGCAGGTTGGAGCAGCCTGTATCTCAGCACAGGAATAAGGTAGGGAAGAATTCAAATACTCATTTTGACTGCCTCCAGAAGTTAGATCAGATGGGCAAATTGGATTTGGTGCTAGGTCTTTCCCTTTAGGTTTTACCCCAACAATGTTTTCATTAGTTTCGCTCACTCTCGAAATCAAGCATTTTACAGCAGGTTGGAGCAGCCTGTATCTCAGCACAGGAATAAGGTAGGGAAGAATTCAAATACTCATTTTTGACTGCCTCCAGAAGTTAGATCAGATGGCAAATTGGGATTTGGTGCTAGGTCTTTCCCTTTAGGTTTTACCCCAACAATGTTTTCATTAGTTTCGCTCACTCTCGAAATCAAGCATTTTACAGCAGGTTGGAGCAGAGCCCTGTATCTCAGCACAGGAATAAGGTAGGGAAGAATTCTAAGGATCATTTTGACTGCCTCCAGAAGTTAGATCAGATGGCAAATTGAATTTGGTGCTAGGTCTTTCCCTTTAGGTTTTACCCCAATAATGTTTTCATTAGTTTCGCTCACTCTCGAAATCAAGCATTTTACAGCAGGTTGGAGCAGCCTGTATCTCAGCACAGGAATAAGGTAGGGAAGAATTCTAAGGATCATTTTGACTGCCTCCAGAAGTTAGATCAGATGGCAAATTTGGATTTGGTGCTAGGTCTTTCCCTTTAGGTTTTACCCCAACAATGTTTTCATTAGTTTCGCTCACTCTCGAAATCAAGCATTTTACAGCAGGTTGGAGCAGCCTGTATCTCAGCACAGGAATAAGGTAGGGAAGAATTCTAAGGATCATTTTGACTACCTCCAGAAGTTAGATCAGATGGCAAATTGGATTTGGTGCTAGGTCTTTCCCTTTAGGTTTTACCCCAACAATGTTTTCATTAGTTTTGCTCACTCCAAAATCAAAGCATTTTACAGCAGGTTGGAGCAGCCTGTATCTCAGCACAGGAATAAGGTAGGGAAGAATTCTAAGGATCATTTTGACTGCCTCCAGAAGTTAGATCAGATGGCAAATTGGATTTGGTGCTAGGTCTTTCCCTTTAGGTTTTACCCCAACAATGTTTTCATTAGTTTCGCTCACTCTCGAAATCAAGCATTTTACAGCAGGTTGGAGCAGCCTGTATCTCAGCACAGGAATAAGGTAGGGAAGAATTCTAAGGATCATTTTGACTGCCTCCAGAAGTTAGATCAGATGGCAAATTGGATTTGGTGCTAGGTCTTTCCCTTTAGGTTTTACCCCAACAATGTTTTCATTAGTTTCGCTCACTCTCGAAATCAAGCATTTTACAGCAGGTTGGAGCAGCCTGTATCTCAGCACAGGAATAAGGTAGGGAAGAATTCTAAGGATCATTTTGACTGCCTCCAGAAGTTAGATCAGATGGCAAATTGGATTTGGTGCTAGGTCTTTCCCTTTAGGTTTTACCCCAACAATGTTTTCATTAGTTTCGCTCACTCTCGAAATCAAGCATTTTACAGCAGGTTGGAGCAGCCTGTATCTCAGCACAGGAATAAGGTAGGGAAGAATTCTAAGGATCATTTTGACTGCCTCCAGAAGTTAGATCAGATGGCAAATTGGATTTGGTGCTAGGTCTTTCCCTTTAGGTTTTACCCCAACAATGTTTTCATTAGTTTCGCTCACTCTCGAAATCAAGCATTTTACAGCAGGTTGGAGCAGCCTGTATCTCAGCACAGGAATAAGGTAGGGAAGAATTCTAAGGATCATTTTGACTGCCTCCAGAAGTTAGATCAGATGGCAAATTGGATTTGGTGCTAGGTCTTTCCCTTTAGGTTTTACCCCAACAATGTTTTCATTAGTTTCGCTCGCTCTCGAAATCAAGCATTTTACAGCAGGTTGGAGCAGCCTGTATCTCAGCACAGGAATAAGGTAGGGAAGAATTCAAATACTCATTTTGACTGCCTCCAGAAGTTAGATCAGATGGCAAATTGGATTTGGTGCTAGGTCTTTCCCTTTAGGTTTTACCCCAACAATGTTTTCATTAGTTTCGCTCACTCTCGAAATCAAGCATTTTACAGCAGGTTGGAGCAGCCTGTATCTCAGCACAGGAATAAGGTAGGGAAGAATTCTAAGGATCATTTTGACTGCCTCCAGAAGTTAGATCAGATGGCAAATTGGATTTGGTGCTAGGTCTTTCCCTTTAGGTTTTACCCCAACAATGTTTTCATTAGTTTCGCTCACTCTCGAAATCAAGCATTTTACAGCAGGTTGGAGCAGCCTGTATCTCAGCACAGGAATAAGGTAGGGAAGAATTCTAAGGATCATTTAGACTACCTCCAGAAGTTAGATCAGATGGCAAATTGGATTTGGTGCTAGGTCTTTCCCTTTAGGTTTTACCCCAACAATGTTTTCATTAGTTTTGCTCACTCTCAAAATCAAGCATTTTACAGCAGGTTGGAGCAGCCTGTATCTCAGCACAGGAATAAGGTAGGGAAGAATTCTAAGGATCATTTTGACTGCCTCCAGAAGTTAGATCAGATGGCAAATTGGATTTGGTGCTAGGTCTTTCCCTTTAGGTTTTACCCCAACAATGTTTTCATTAGTTTCGCTCACTCTCGAAATCAAGCATTTTACAGCAGGTTGGAGCAGCCTGTATCTCAGCACAGGAATAAGGTAGGGAAGAATTCTAAGGATCATTTTGACTGCCTCCAGAAGTTAGATCAGATGGCAAATTGGATTTGGTGCTAGGTCTTTCCCTTTAGGTTTTACCCCAACAATGTTTTCATTAGTTTCGCTCACTCTCGAAATCAAGCATTTTACAGCAGGTTGGAGCAGCCTGTATCTCAGCACAGGAATAAGGTAGGGAAGAATTCTAAGGATCATTTTGACTGCCTCCAGAAGTTAGATCAGATGGCAAATTGGATTTGGTGCTAGGTCTTTCCCTTTAGGTTTTACCCCAACAATGTTTTCATTAGTTTCGCTCACTCTCGAAATCAAGCATTTTACAGCAGGTTGGAGCAGCCTGTATCTCAGCACAGGAATAAGGTAGGGAAGAATTCTAAGGATCATTTTGACTGCCTCCAGAAGTTAGATCAGATGGCAAATTGGATTTGGTGCTAGGTCTTTCCCTTTAGGTTTTACCCCAACAATGTTTTCATTAGTTTCGCTCACTCTCGAAATCAAGCATTTTACAGCAGGTTGGAGCAGCCTGCATCTCAGCACAGGAATAAGGTAGGGAAGAATTCAAATACTCATTTTGACTGCCTCCAGAAGTTAGATCAGATGGCAAATTGGATTTGGTGCTAGGTCTTTCCCTTTAGGTTTTACCGCAACAATGTTTTCATTAGTTTCGCTCACTCTCGAAATCAAGCATTTTACAGCAGGTTGGAGCAGCCTGTATCTCAGCACAGGAATAAGGTAGGGAAGAATCCTAAGGATCATTTTGACTGCCTCCAGAAGTTAGATCAGATGGCAAATTGGATTTGGTGCTAGGTCTTTCCCTTTAGGTTTTACCCCAACAATGTTTTCATTAGTTTCGCTCACTCTCGAAATCAAGCATTTTACAGCAGGTTGGAGCAGCCTGTATCTCAGCACAGGAATAAGGTAGGGAAGAATTCTAAGGATCATTTTGACTGCCTCCAGAAGTTAGATCAGATGGCAAATTGGATTTGGTGCTAGGTCTTTCCCTTTAGGTTTTACCCCAACAATGTTTTCATTAGTTTCGCTCACTCTTGAAATCAAGCATTTTACAGCAGGTTGGAGCAGCCTGTATCTCAGCACAGGAATAAGGTAGGGAAGAATTCTAAGGATCATTTTGACTGCCTCCAGAAGTTAGATCAGATGGCAAATTGGATTTGGTGCTAGGTCTTTCCCTTTAGGTTTTACCCCAACAATGTTTTCATTAGTTTCGCTCACTCTCGAAATCAAGCATTTTACAGCAGGTTGGAGCAGCCTGTATCTCAGCACAGGAATAAGGTAGGGAAGAATTCTAAGGATCATTTTGACTGCCTCCAGAAGTTAGATCAGATGGCAAATTGGATTTGGTGCTAGGTCTTTCCCTTTAGGTTTTACCCCAACAATGTTTTCATTAGTTTCGCTCACTCTCGAAATCAAGCATTTTACAGCAGGTTGGAGCAGCCTGTATCTCAGCACAGGAATAAGGTAGGGAAGAATTCTAAGGATCATTTTGACTGCCTCCAGAAGTTAGATCAGATGGCAAATTGGATTTGGTGCTAGGTCTTTCCCTTTAGGTTTTACCGCAACAATGTTTTCATTAGTTTCGCTCACTCTCGAAATCAAGCATTTTACAGCAGGTTGGAGCAGCCTGTATCTCAGCACAGGAATAAGGTAGGGAAGAATTCTAAGGATCATTTTGACTGCCTCCAGAAGTTAGATCAGATGGCAAATTGGATTTGGTGCTAGGTCTTTCCCTTTAGGTTTTACCCCAACAATGTTTTCATTAGTTTCGCTCACTCTCGAAATCAAGCATTTTACAGCAGGTTGGAGCAGCCTGTATCTCAGCACAGGAATAAGGTAGGGAAGAATTCTAAGGATCATTTTGACTGCCTCCAGAAGTTAGATCAGATGGCAAATTGGATTTGGTGCTAGATCTTTCCCTTTAGGTTTTACCCCAACAATGTTTTCATTAGTTTCGCTCACTCTCGAAATCAAGCATTTTACAGCAGGTTGGAGCAGCCTGTATCTCAGCACAGGAATAAGGTAGGGAAGAATTCTAAGGATCATTTTGACTGCCTCCAGAAGTTAGATCAGATGGCAAATTGGATTTGGTGCTAGGTCTTTCCCTTTAGGTTTTACCCCAACAATGTTTTCATTAGTTTCGCTCACTCTCGAAATCAAGCATTTTACAGCAGGTTGGAGCAGCCTGTATCTCAGCACAGGAATAAGGTAGGGAAGAATTCTAAGGATCATTTTGACTGCCTCCAGAAGTTAGATCAGATGGCAAATTGGATTTGGTGCTAGGTCTTTCCCTTTAGGTTTTACCCCAACAATGTTTTCATTAGTTTCGCTCACTCTCGAAATCAAGCATTTTACAGCAGGTTGGAGCAGCCTGTATCTCAGCACAGGAATAAGGTAGGGAAGAATTCTAAGGATCATTTTGACTGCCTCCAGAAGTTAGATCAGATGGCAAATTGGATTTGGTGCTAGGTCTTTCCCTTTAGGTTTTACCCCAACAATGTTTTCATTAGTTTCGCTCACTCTCGAAATCAAGCATTTTACAGCAGGTTGGAGCAGCCTGTATCTCAGCACAGGAATAAGGTAGGGAAGAATTCTAAGGATCATTTTGACTGCCTCCAGAAGTTAGATCAGATGGCAAATTGGATTTGGTGCTAGGTCTTTCCCTTTAGGTTTTACCCCAACAATGTTTTCATTAGTTTCGCTCGCTCTCGAAATCAAGCATTTTACAGCAGGTTGGAGCAGCCTGTATCTCAGCACAGGAATAAGGTAGGGAAGAATTCTAAGGATCATTTTGACTGCCTCCAGAAGTTAGATCAGATGGCAAATTGGATTTGGTGCTAGGTCTTTCCCTTTAGGTTTTACCCCAACAATGTTTTCATTAGTTTCGCTCACTCTCGAAATCAAGCATTTTACAGCAGGTTGGAGCAGCCTGTATCTCAGCACAGGAATAAGGTAGGGAAGAATTCTAAGGATCATTTTGACTGCCTCCAGAAGTTAGATCAGATGGCAAATTGGATTTGGTGCTAGGTCTTTCCCTTTAGGTTTTACCCCAACAATGTTTTCATTAGTTTCGCTCACTCTCGAAATCAAGCATTTTACAGCAGGTTGGAGCAGCCTGTATCTCAGCACAGGAATAAGGTAGGGAAGAATTCTAAGGATCATTTTGACTGCCTCCAGAAGTTAGATCAGATGGCAAATTGGATTTGGTGCTAGGTCTTTCCCTTTAGGTTTTACCCCAACAATGTTTTCATTAGTTTCGCTCACTCTCGAAATCAAGCATTTTACAGCAGGTTGGAGCAGCCTGTATCTCAGCACAGGAATAAGGTAGGGAAGAATTCTAAGGATCATTTTGACTGCCTCCAGAAGTTAGATCAGATGGCAAATTGGATTTGGTGCTAGGTCTTTCCCTTTAGGTTTTACCCCAACAATGTTTTCATTAGTTTCGCTCACTCTCGAAATCAAGCATTTTACAGCAGGTTGGAGCAGCCTGTATCTCAGCACAGGAATAAGGTAGGGAAGAATTCTAAGGATCATTTTGACTGCCTCCAGAAGTTAGATCAGATGGCAAATTGGATTTGGTGCTAGGTCTTTCCCTTTAGGTTTTACCCCAACAATGTTTTCATTAGTTTCGCTCACTCTCGAAATCAAGCATTTTACAGCAGGTTGGAGCAGCCTGTATCTCAGCACAGGAATAAGGTAGGGAAGAATTCTAAGGATCATTTTGACTGCCTCCAGAAGTTAGATCAGATGGCAAATTGGATTTGGTGCTAGGTCTTTCCCTTTAGGTTTTACCCCAACAATGTTTTCATTAGTTTCGCTCACTCTCGAAATCAAGCATTTTACAGCAGGTTGGAGCAGCCTGTATCTCAGCACAGGAATAAGGTAGGGAAGAATTCTAAGGATCATTTTGACTGCCTCCAGAAGTTAGATCAGATGGCAAATTGGATTTGGTGCTAGGTCTTTCCCTTTAGGTTTTACCCCAACAATGTTTTCATTAGTTTCGCTCACTCTCGAAATCAAGCATTTTACAGCAGGTTGGAGCAGCCTGTATCTCAGCACAGGAATAAGGTAGGGAAGAATTCTAAGGATCATTTTGACTGCCTCCAGAAGTTAGATCAGATGGCAAATTGGATTTGGTGCTAGGTCTTTCCCTTTAGGTTTTACCCCAACAATGTTTTCATTAGTTTCGCTCACTCTCGAAATCAAGCATTTTACAGCAGGTTGGAGCAGCCTGTATCTCAGCACAGGAATAAGGTAGGGAAGAATTCTAAGGATCATTTTGACTGCCTCCAGAAGTTAGATCAGATGGCAAATTGGATTTGGTGCTAGGTCTTTCCCTTTAGGTTTTACCCCAACAATGTTTTCATTAGTTTCGCTCACTCTCGAAATCAAGCATTTTACAGCAGGTTGGAGCAGCCTGTATCTCAGCACAGGAATAAGGTAGGGAAGAATTCAAATACTCATTTTGACTGCCTCCAGAAGTTAGATCAGATGGCAAATTGGATTTGGTGCTAGGTCTTTCCCTTTAGGTTTTACCCCAACAATGTTTTCATTAGTTTCGCTCACTCTCGAAATCAAGCATTTTACAGCAGGTTGGAGCAGCCTGTATCTCAGCACAGGAATAAGGTAGGGAAGAATTCTAAGGATCATTTTGACTGCCTCCAGAAGTTAGATCAGATGGCAAATTGGATTTGGTGCTAGGTCTTTCCCTTTAGGTTTTACCCCAACAATGTTTTCATTAGTTTCGCTCACTCTCGAAATCAAGCATTTTACAGCAGGTTGGAGCAGCCTGTATCTCAGCACAGGAATAAGGTAGGGAAGAATCCTAAGGATCATTTTGACTGCCTCCAGAAGTTAGATCAGATGGCAAATTGGATTTGGTGCTAGGTCTTTCCCTTTAGGTTTTACCCCAACAATGTTTTCATTAGTTTCGCTCACTCGCGAAATCAAGCATTTTACAGCAGGTTGGAGCAGCCTGTATCTCAGCACAGGAATAAGGTAGGGAAGAATTCTAAGGATCATTTTGACTGCCTCCAGAAGTTAGATCAGATGGCAAATTGGATTTGGTGCTAGGTCTTTCCCTTTAGGTTTTACCCCAACAATGTTTTCATTAGTTTCGCTCACTCTCGAAATCAAGCATTTTACAGCAGGTTGGAGCAGCCTGTATCTCAGCACAGGAATAAGGTAGGGAAGAATTCTAAGGATCATTTTGACTGCCTCCAGAAGTTAGATCAGATGGCAAATTGGATTTGGTGCTAGGTCTTTCCCTTTAGGTTTTACCCCAACAATGTTTTCATTAGTTTCGCTCACTCTCGAAATCAAGCATTTTACAGCAGGTTGGAGCAGCCTGTATCTCAGCACAGGAATAAGGTAGGGAAGAATTCAAATACTCATTTTGACTGCCTCCAGAAGTTAGATCAGATGGCAAATTGGATTTGGTGCTAGGTCTTTCCCTTTAGGTTTTACCCCAACAATGTTTTCATTAGTTTCGCTCACTCTCGAAATCAAGCATTTTACAGCAGGTTGGAGCAGCCTGTATCTCAGCACAGGAATAAGGTAGGGAAGAATTCTAAGGATCATTTTGACTGCCTCCAGAAGTTAGATCAGATGGCAAATTGGATTTGGTGCTAGATCTTTCCCTTTAGGTTTTACCCCAACAATGTTTTCATTAGTTTCGCTCACTCTCGAAATCAAGCATTTTACAGCAGGTTGGAGCAGCCTGTATCTCAGCACAGGAATAAGGTAGGGAAGAATTCTAAGGATCATTTTGACTGCCTCCAGAAGTTAGATCAGATGGCAAATTGGATTTGGTGCTAGGTCTTTCCCTTTAGGTTTTACCCCAACAATGTTTTCATTAGTTTCGCTCACTCTCGAAATCAAGCATTTTACAGCAGGTTGGAGCAGCCTGTATCTCAGCACAGGAATAAGGTAGGGAAGAATTCTAAGGATCATTTTGACTGCCTCCAGAAGTTAGATCAGATGGCAAATTGGATTTGGTGCTAGGTCTTTCCCTTTAGGTTTTACCCCAACAATGTTTTCATTAGTTTCGCTCACTCTCGAAATCAAGCATTTTACAGCAGGTTGGAGCAGCCTGTATCTCAGCACAGGAATAAGGTAGGGAAGAATTCTAAGGATCATTTTGACTGCCTCCAGAAGTTAGATCAGATGGCAAATTGGATTTGGTGCTAGGTCTTTCCCTTTAGGTTTTACCCCAACAATGTTTTCATTAGTTTCGCTCACTCTCGAAATCAAGCATTTTACAGCAGGTTGGAGCAGCCTGTATCTCAGCACAGGAATAAGGTAGGGAAGAATTCTAAGGATCATTTTGACTGCCTCCAGAAGTTAGATCAGATGGCAAATTGGATTTGGTGCTAGGTCTTTCCCTTTAGGTTTTACCCCAACAATGTTTTCATTAGTTTCGCTCACTCTCGAAATCAAGCATTTTACAGCAGGTTGGAGCAGCCTGTATCTCAGCACAGGAATAAGGTAGGGAAGAATTCTAAGGATCATTTTGACTGCCTCCAGAAGTTAGATCAGATGGCAAATTGGATTTGGTGCTAGGTCTTTCCCTTTAGGTTTTACCCCAACAATGTTTTCATTAGTTTCGCTCACTCTCGAAATCAAGCATTTTACAGCAGGTTGGAGCAGCCTGTATCTCAGCACAGGAATAAGGTAGGGAAGAATTCAAATACTCATTTTGACTGCCTCCAGAAGTTAGATCAGATGGCAAATTGGATTTGGTGCTAGGTCTTTCCCTTTAGGTTTTAACCCAACAATGTTTTCATTAGTTTCGCTCACTCGCGAAATCAAGCATTTTACAGCAGGTTGGAGCAGCCTGTATCTCAGCACAGGAATAAGGTAGGGAAGAATTCTAAGGATCATTTTGACTGCCTCCAGAAGTTAGATCAGATGGCAAATTGGATTTGGTGCTAGGTCTTTCCCTTTAGGTTTTACCCCAACAATGTTTTCATTAGTTTCGCTCACTCTCGAAATCAAGCATTTTACAGCAGGTTGGAGCAGCCTGTATCTCAGCACAGGAATAAGGTAGGGAAGAATTCTAAGGATCATTTTGACTGCCTCCAGAAGTTAGATCAGATGGCAAATTGGATTTGGTGCTAGGTCTTTCCCTTTAGGTTTTACCCCAACAATGTTTTCATTAGTTTCGCTCACTCTCGAAATCAAGCATTTTACAGCAGGTTGGAGCAGCCTGTATCTCAGCACAGGAATAAGGTAGGGAAGAATTCTAAGGATCATTTTGACTGCCTCCAGAAGTTAGATCAGATGGCAAATTGGATTTGGTGCTAGGTCTTTCCCTTTAGGTTTTACCCCAACAATGTTTTCATTAGTTTCGCTCACTCTCGAAATCAAGCATTTTACAGCAGGTTGGAGCAGCCTGTATCTCAGCACAGGAATAAGGTAGGGAAGAATTCTAAGGATCATTTTGACTGCCTCCAGAAGTTAGATCAGATGGCAAATTGGATTTGGTGCTAGGTCTTTCCCTTTAGGTTTTACCCCAACAATGTTTTCATTAGTTTCGCTCACTCTCGAAATCAAGCATTTTACAGCAGGTATGAGCAGCCTGTATCTCAGCACAGGAATAAGGTAGGGAAGAATTCTAAGGATCATTTTGACTGCCTCCAGAAGTTAGATCAGATGGCAAATTGGATTTGGTGCTAGGTCTTTCCCTTTAGGTTTTACCCCAACAATGTTTTCATTAGTTTCGCTCACTCTCGAAATCAAGCATTTTACAGCAGGTTGGAGCAGCCTGTATCTCAGCACAGGAATAAGGTAGGGAAGAATTCTAAGGATCATTTTGACTGCCTCCAGAAGTTAGATCAGATGGCAAATTGGATTTGGTGCTAGGTCTTTCCCTTTAGGTTTTACCCCAACAATGTTTTCATTAGTTTCGCTCACTCTCGAAATCAAGCATTTTACAGCAGGTTGGAGCAGCCTGTATCTCAGCACAGGAATAAGGTAGGGAAGAATTCTAAGGATCATTTTGACTGCCTCCAGAAGTTAGATCGGATGGCAAATTGGATTTGGTGCTAGGTCTTTCCCTTTAGGTTTTACCCCAACAATGTTTTCATTAGTTTCGCTCACTCTCGAAATCAAGCATTTTACAGCAGGTTGGAGCAGCCTGTATCTCAGCACAGGAATAAGGTAGGGAAGAATTCAAATACTCATTTTGACTGCCTCCAGAAGTTAGATCAGATGGCAAATTGGATTTGGTGCTAGGTCTTTCCCTTTAGGTTTTACCCCAACAATGTTTTCATTAGTTTCGCTCACTCTCGAAATCAAGCATTTTACAGCAGGTTGGAGCAGCCTGTATCTCAGCACAGGAATAAGGTAGGGAAGAATTCTAAGGATCATTTTGACTGCCTCCAGAAGTTAGATCAGATGGCAAATTGGATTTGGTGCTAGGTCTTTCCCTTTAGGTTTTACCCCAACAATGTTTTCATTAGTTTCGCTCACTCTCGAAATCAAGCATTTTACAGCAGGTTGGAGCAGCCTGTATCTCAGCACAGGAATAAGGTAGGGAAGAATTCTAAGGATCATTTTGACTGCCTCCAGAAGTTAGATCAGATGGCAAATTGGATTTGGTGCTAGGTCTTTCCCTTTAGGTTTTACCCCAACAATGTTTTCATTAGTTTTGCTCACTCTCAAAATCATGCATTTTACAGCAGGTTGGAGCAGCCTGTATCTCAGCACAGGAATAAGGTAGGGAAGAATTCTAAGGATCATTTTGACTGCCTCCAGAAGTTAGATCAGATGGCAAATTGGATTTGGTGCTAGGTCTTTCCCTTTAGGTTTTACCCCAACAATGTTTTCATTAGTTTCGCTCACTCTCGAAATCAAGCATTTTACAGCAGGTTGGAGCAGCCTGTATCTCAGCACAGGAATAAGGTAGGGAAGAATTCTAAGGATCATTTTGACTGCCTCCAGAAGTTAGATCAGATGGCAAATTGGATTTGGTGCTAGGTCTTTCCCTTTAGGTTTTACCCCAACAATGTTTTCATTAGTTTCGCTCACTCTCGAAATCAAGCATTTTACAGCAGGTTGGAGCAGCCTGTATCTCAGCACAGGAATAAGGTAGGGAAGAATCCTAAGGATCATTTTGACTGCCTCCAGAAGTTAGATCAGATGGCAAATTGGATTTGGTGCTAGGTCTTTCCCTTTAGGTTTTACCCCAACAATGTTTTCATTAGTTTCGCTCACTCTCGAAATCAAGCATTTTACAGCAGGTTGGAGCAGCCTGTATCTCAGCACAGGAATAAGGTAGGGAAGAATTCTAAGGATCATTTTGACTGCCTCCAGAAGTTAGATCAGATGGCAAATTGGATTTGGTGCTAGGTCTTTCCCTTTAGGTTTTACCCCAACAATGTTTTCATTAGTTTCGCTCACTCTCGAAATCAAGCATTTTACAGCAGGTTGGAGCAGCCTGTATCTCAGCACAGGAATAAGGTAGGGAAGAATTCTAAGGATCATTTTGACTGCCTCCAGAAGTTAGATCAGATGGCAAATTGGATTTGGTGCTAGGTCTTTCCCTTTAGGTTTTACCCCAACAATGTTTTCATTAGTTTCGCTCACTCTCGAAATCAAGCATTTTACAGCAGGTTGGAGCAGCCTGTATCTCAGCACAGGAATAAGGTATGGAAGAATTCAAATACTCATTTTGACTGCCTCCAGAAGTTAGATCAGATGGCAAATTGGATTTGGTGCTAGGTCTTTCCCTTTAGGTTTTACCCCAACAATGTTTTCATTAGTTTCGCTCACTCTCGAAATCAAGCATTTTACAGCAGGTTGGAGCAGCCTGTATCTCAGCACAGGAATAAGGTAGGGAAGAATTCTAAGGATCATTTTGACTGCCTCCAGAAGTTAGATCAGATGGCAAATTGGATTTGGTGCTAGATCTTTCCCTTTAGGTTTTACCCCAACAATGTTTTCATTAGTTTCGCTCACTCTCGAAATCAAGCATTTTACAGCAGGTTGGAGCAGCCTGTATCTCAGCACAGGAATAAGGTAGGGAAGAATTCTAAGGATCATTTTGACTGCCTCCAGAAGTTAGATCAGATGGCAAATTGGATTTGGTGCTAGGTCTTTCCCTTTAGGTTTTACCCCAACAATGTTTTCATTAGTTTCGCTCACTCTCGAAATCAAGCATTTTACAGCAGGTTGGAGCAGCCTGTATCTCAGCACAGGAATAAGGTAGGGAAGAATTCTAAGGATCATTTTGACTGCCTCCAGAAGTTAGATCAGATGGCAAATTGGATTTGGTGCTAGGTCTTTCCCTTTAGGTTTTACCCCAACAATGTTTTCATTAGTTTCGCTCACTCTCGAAATCAAGCATTTTACAGCAGGTTGGAGCAGCCTGTATCTCAGCACAGGAATAAGGTAGGGAAGAATTCTAAGGATCATTTTGACTGCCTCCAGAAGTTAGATCAGATGGCAAATTGGATTTGGTGCTAGGTCTTTCCCTTTAGGTTTTACCCCAACAATGTTTTCATTAGTTTCGCTCACTCTCGAAATCAAGCATTTTACAGCAGGTTGGAGCAGCCTGTATCTCAGCACAGGAATAAGGTAGGGAAGAATTCAAATACTCATTTTGACTGCCTCCAGAAGTTAGATCAGATGGCAAATTGGATTTGGTGCTAGGTCTTTCCCTTTAGGTTTTACCCCAACAATGTTTTCATTAGTTTCGCTCACTCGCGAAATCAAGCATTTTACAGCAGGTTGGAGCAGCCTGTATCTCAGCACAGGAATAAGGTAGGGAAGAATTCTAAGGATCATTTTGACTGCCTCCAGAAGTTAGATCAGATGGCAAATTGGATTTGGTGCTAGGTCTTTCCCTTTAGGTTTTACCCCAACAATGTTTTCATTAGTTTCGCTCACTCTCGAAATCAAGCATTTTACAGCAGGTTGGAGCAGCCTGTATCTCAGCACAGGAATAAGGTAGGGAAGAATTCAAATACTCATTTTGACTGCCTCCAGAAGTTAGATCAGATGGCAAATTGGATTTGGTGCTAGGTCTTTCCCTTTAGGTTTTACCCCAACAATGTTTTCATTAGTTTCGCTCACTCTCGAAATCAAGCATTTTACAGCAGGTTGGAGCAGCCTGTATCTCAGCACAGGAATAAGGTAGGGAAGAATTCTAAGGATCATTTTGACTGCCTCCAGAAGTTAGATCAGATGGCAAATTGGATTTGGTGCTAGGTCTTTCCCTTTAGGTTTTACCCCAACAATGTTTTCATTAGTTTCGCTCACTCTCAAAATCAAGCATTTTACAGCAGGTTGGAGCAGCCTGTATCTCAGCACAGGAATAAGGTAGGGAAGAATTCTAAGGATCATTTTGACTGCCTCCAGAAGTTAGATCAGATGGCAAATTGGATTTGGTGCTAGGTCTTTCCCTTTAGGTTTTACCCCAACAATGTTTTCATTAGTTTCGCTCACTCTCGAAATCAAGCATTTTACAGCAGGTATGAGCAGCCTGTATCTCAGCACAGGAATAAGGTAGGGAAGAATTCTAAGGATCATTTTGACTGCCTCCAGAAGTTAGATCAGATGGCAAATTGGATTTGGTGCTAGGTCTTTCCCTTTAGGTTTTACCCCAACAATGTTTTCATTAGTTTCGCTCACTCTCGAAATCAAGCATTTTACAGCAGGTTGGAGCAGCCTGTATCTCAGCACAGGAATAAGGTAGGGAAGAATTCTAAGGATCATTTTGACTGCCTCCAGAAGTTAGATCAGATGGCAAATTGGATTTGGTGCTAGGTCTTTCCCTTTAGGTTTTACCCCAACAATGTTTTCATTAGTTTCGCTCACTCTCGAAATCAAGCATTTTACAGCAGGTTGGAGCAGCCTGTATCTCAGCACAGGAATAAGGTAGGGAAGAATTCTAAGGATCATTTTGACTGCCTCCAGAAGTTAGATCAGATGGCAAATTGGATTTGGTGCTAGGTCTTTCCCTTTAGGTTTTACCCCAACAATGTTTTCATTAGTTTCGCTCACTCTCGAAATCAAGCATTTTACAGCAGGTTGGAGCAGCCTGTATCTCAGCACAGGAATAAGGTAGGGAAGAATTCTAAGGATCATTTTGACTGCCTCCAGAAGTTAGATCAGATGGCAAATTGGATTTGGTGCTAGGTCTTTCCCTTTAGGTTTTACCCCAACAATGTTTTCATTAGTTTTGCTCACTCTCAAAATCAAGCATTTTACAGCAGGTTGGAGCAGCCTGTATCTCAGCACAGGAATAAGGTAGGGAAGAATTCTAAGGATCATTTTGACTGCCTCCAGAAGTTAGATCAGATGGCAAATTGGATTTGGTGCTAGGTCTTTCCCTTTAGGTTTTACCCCAACAATGTTTTCATTAGTTTCGCTCACTCTCGAAATCAAGCATTTTACAGCAGGTTGGAGCAGCCTGTATCTCAGCACAGGAATAAGGTAGGGAAGAATTCTAAGGATCATTTTGACTGCCTCCAGAAGTTAGATCAGATGGCAAATTGGATTTGGTGCTAGGTCTTTCCCTTTAGGTTTTACCCCAACAATGTTTTCATTAGTTTCGCTCACTCTCGAAATCAAGCATTTTACAGCAGGTTGGAGCAGCCTGTATCTCAGCACAGGAATAAGGTAGGGAAGAATTCTAAGGATCATTTTGACTGCCTCCAGAAGTTAGATCAGATGGCAAATTGGATTTGGTGCTAGGTCTTTCCCTTTAGGTTTTACCCCAACAATGTTTTCATTAGTTTCGCTCACTCTCGAAATCAAGCATTTTACAGCAGGTTGGAGCAGCCTGTATCTCAGCACAGGAATAAGGTAGGGAAGAATTCTAAGGATCATTTTGACTGCCTCCAGAAGTTAGATCAGATGGCAAATTGGATTTGGTGCTAGGTCTTTCCCTTTAGGTTTTACCCCAACAATGTTTTCATTAGTTTCGCTCACTCTCGAAATCAAGCATTTTACAGCAGGTTGGAGCAGCCTGTATCTCAGCACAGGAATAAGGTAGGGAAGAATTCTAAGGATCATTTTGACTGCCTCCAGAAGTTAGATCAGATGGCAAATTGGATTTGGTGCTAGGTCTTTCCCTTTAGGTTTTACCCCAACAATGTTTTCATTAGTTTCGCTCACTCTCGAAATCAAGCATTTTACAGCAGGTTGGAGCAGCCTGTATCTCAGCACAGGAATAAGGTAGGGAAGAATTCTAAGGATCATTTTGACTGCCTCCAGAAGTTAGATCAGATGGCAAATTGGATTTGGTGCTAGGTCTTTCCCTTTAGGTTTTACCCCAACAATGTTTTCATTAGTTTCGCTCACTCTCGTAATCAAGCATTTTACAGCAGGTTGGAGCAGCCTGTATCTCAGCACAGGAATAAGGTAGGGAAGAATTCAAATACTCATTTTGACTGCCTCCAGAAGTTAGATCAGATGGCAAATTGGATTTGGTGCTAGGTCTTTCCCTTTAGGTTTTACCCCAACAATGTTTTCATTAGTTTCGCTCACTCTCGAAATCAAGCATTTTACAGCAGGTTGGAGCAGCCTGTATCTCAGCACAGGAATAAGGTAGGGAAGAATTCTAAGGATCATTTTGACTGCCTCCAGAAGTTAGATCAGATGGCAAATTGGATTTGGTGCTAGGTCTTTCCCTTTAGGTTTTACCCCAACAATGTTTTCATTAGTTTCACTCACTCTCGAAATCAAGCATTTTACAGCAGGTTGGAGCAGCCTGTATCTCAGCACAGGAATAAGGTAGGGAAGAATTCTAAGGATCATTTTGACTGCCTCCAGAAGTTAGATCAGATGGCAAATTGGATTTGGTGCTAGGTCTTTCCCTTTAGGTTTTACCCCAACAATGTTTTCATTAGTTTCGCTCACTCTCGAAATCAAGCATTTTACAGCAGGTTGGAGCAGCCTGTATCTCAGCACAGGAATAAGGTAGGGAAGAATTCTAAGGATCATTTTGACTGCCTCCAGAAGTTAGATCAGATGGCAAATTGGATTTGGTGCTAGGTCTTTCCCTTTAGGTTTTACCCCAACAATGTTTTCATTAGTTTTGCTCACTCTCAAAATCAAGCATTTTACAGCAGGTTGGAGCAGCCTGTATCTCAGCACAGGAATAAGGTAGGGAAGAATTCTAAGGATCATTTTGACTGCCTCCAGAAGTTAGATCAGATGGCAAATTGGATTTGGTGCTAGGTCTTTCCCTTTAGGTTTTACCCCAACAATGTTTTCATTAGTTTCGCTCACTCTCGAAATCAAGCATTTTACAGCAGGTTGGAGCAGCCTGTATCTCAGCACAGGAATAAGGTAGGGAAGAATTCTAAGGATCATTTTGACTGCCTCCAGAAGTTAGATCAGATGGCAAATTGGATTTGGTGCTAGGTCTTTCCCTTTAGGTTTTACCCCAACAATGTTTTCATTAGTTTCGCTCACTCTCGAAATCAAGCATTTTACAGCAGGTTGGAGCAGCCTGTATCTCAGCACAGGAATAAGGTAGGGAAGAATCCTAAGGATCATTTTGACTGCCTCCAGAAGTTAGATCAGATGGCAAATTGGATTTGGTGCTAGGTCTTTCCCTTTAGGTTTTACCCCAACAATGTTTTCATTAGTTTCGCTCACTCTCGAAATCAAGCATTTTACAGCAGGTTGGAGCAGCCTGTATCTCAGCACAGGAATAAGGTAGGGAAGAATTCTAAGGATCATTTTGACTGCCTCCAGAAGTTAGATCAGATGGCAAATTGGATTTGGTGCTAGGTCTTTCCCTTTAGGTTTTACCCCAACAATGTTTTCATTAGTTTCGCTCACTCTCGAAATCAAGCATTTTACAGCAGGTTGGAGCAGCCTGTATCTCAGCACAGGAATAAGGTAGGGAAGAATTCTAAGGATCATTTTGACTGCCTCCAGAAGTTAGATCAGATGGCAAATTGGATTTGGTGCTAGGTCTTTCCCTTTAGGTTTTACCCCAACAATGTTTTCATTAGTTTCGCTCACTCTCGAAATCAAGCATTTTACAGCAGGTTGGAGCAGCCTGTATCTCAGCACAGGAATAAGGTAGGGATGAATTCAAATACTCATTTTGACTGCCTCCAGAAGTTAGATCAGATGGCAAATTGGATTTGGTGCTAGGTCTTTCCCTTTAGGTTTTACCCCAACAATGTTTTCATTAGTTTCGCTCACTCTCGAAATCAAGCATTTTACAGCAGGTTGGAGCAGCCTGTATCTCAGCACAGGAATAAGGTAGGGAAGAATTCAAATACTCATTTTGACTGCCTCCAGAAGTTAGATCAGATGGCAAATTGGATTTGGTGCTAGGTCTTTCCCTTTAGGTTTTACCGCAACAATATTTTCATTAGTTTCGCTCACTCTCGAAATCAAGCATTTTACAGCAGGTTGGAGCAGCCTGTATCTCAGCACAGGAATAAGGTAGGGAAGAATTCAAATACTCATTTTGACTGCCTCCAGAAGTTAGATCAGATGGCAAATTGGATTTGGTGCTAGGTCTTTCCCTTTAGGTTTTACCCCAACAATGTTTTCATTAGTTTCGCTCACTCTCGAAATCAAGCATTTTACAGCAGGTTGGAGCAGCCTGTATCTCAGCACAGGAATAAGGTAGGGAAGAATTCTAAGGATCATTTTGACTGCCTCCAGAAGTTAGATCAGATGGCAAATTGGATTTGGTGCTAGGTCTTTCCCTTTAGGTTTTACCCCAACAATGTTTTCATTAGTTTCGCTCACTCTCGAAATCAAGCATTTTACAGCAGGTTGGAGCAGCCTGTATCTCAGCACAGGAATAAGGTAGGGAAGAATTCTAAGGATCATTTTGACTGCCTCCAGAAGTTAGATCAGATGGCAAATTGGATTTGGTGCTAGGTCTTTCCCTTTAGGTTTTACCCCAACAATGTTTTCATTAGTTTTGCTCACTCTCAAAATCAAGCATTTTACAGCAGGTTGGAGCAGCCTGTATCTCAGCACAGGAATAAGGTAGGGAAGAATTCAAATACTCATTTTGACTGCCTCCAGAAGTTAGATCAGATGGCAAATTGGATTTGGTGCTAGGTCTTTCCCTTTAGGTTTTACCCCAACAATGTTTTCATTAGTTTCGCTCACTCTCGAAATCAAGCATTTTACAGCAGGTTGGAGCAGCCTGTATCTCAGCACAGGAATAAGGTAGGGAAGAATTCTAAGGATCATTTTGACTGCCTCCAGAAGTTAGATCAGATGGCAAATTGGATTTGGTGCTAGGTCTTTCCCTTTAGGTTTTACCCCAACAATGTTTTCATTAGTTTCGCTCACTCTCGAAATCAAGCATTTTACAGCAGGTTGGAGCAGCCTGTATCTCAGCACAGGAATAAGGTAGGGAAGAATTCTAAGGATCATTTTGACTGCCTCCAGAAGTTAGATCAGATGGCAAATTGGATTTGGTGCTAGGTCTTTCCCTTTAGGTTTTACCCCAACAATGTTTTCATTAGTTTCGCTCACTCTCGAAATCAAGCATTTTACAGCAGGTTGGAGCAGCCTGTATCTCAGCACAGGAATAAGGTAGGGAAGAATTCTAAGGATCATTTTGACTGCCTCCAGAAGTTAGATCAGATGGCAAATTGGATTTGGTGCTAGGTCTTTCCCTTTAGGTTTTACCCCAACAATGTTTTCATTAGTTTCGCTCACTCTCGAAATCAAGCATTTTACAGCAGGTTGGAGCAGCCTGTATCTCAGCACAGGAATAAGGTAGGGAAGAATTCAAATACTCATTTTGACTGCCTCCAGAAGTTAGATCAGATGGCAAATTGGATTTGGTGCTAGGTCTTTCCCTTTAGGTTTTACCCCAACAATGTTTTCATTAGTTTCGCTCACTCTCGAAATCAAGCATTTTACAGCAGGTTGGAGCAGCCTGTATCTCAGCACAGGAATAAGGTAGGGAAGAATTCAAATACTCATTTTGACTGCCTCCAGAAGTTAGATCAGATGGCAAATTGGATTTGGTGCTAGGTCTTTCCCTTTAGGTTTTACCCCAACAATGTTTTCATTAGTTTCGCTCACTCTCGAAATCAAGCATTTTACAGCAGGTTGGAGCAGCCTGTATCTCAGCACAGGAATAAGGTAGGGAAGAATTCTAAGGATCATTTTGACTGCCTCCAGAAGTTAGATCAGATGGCAAATTGGATTTGGTGCTAGGTCTTTCCCTTTAGGTTTTACCCCAACAATGTTTTCATTAGTTTTGCTCACTCTCGAAATCAAGCATTTTACAGCAGGTTGGAGCAGCCTGTATCTCAGCACAGGAATAAGGTAGGGAAGAATTCTAAGGATCATTTTGACTGCCTCCAGAAGTTAGATCAGATGGCAAATTGGATTTGGTGCTAGGTCTTTCCCTTTAGGTTTTACCCCAACAATGGTTTTCATTAGTTTTGCTCACTCTCAAAATCAAGCATTTTACAGCAGGTTGGAGCAGCCTGTATCTCAGCACAGGAATAAGGTAGGGAAGAATTCTAAGGATCATTTTGACTGCCTCCAGAAGTTAGATCAGATGGCAAATTGGATTTGGTGCTAGGTCTTTCCCTTTAGGTTTTACCCCAACAATGTTTTCATTAGTTTCGCTCACTCTCGAAATCAAGCATTTTACAGCAGGTTGGAGCAGCCTGTATCTCAGCACAGGAATAAGGTAGGGAAGAATTCTAAGGATCATTTTGACTGCCTCCAGAAGTTAGATCAGATGGCAAATTGGATTTGGTGCTAGGTCTTTCCCTTTAGGTTTTACCCCAACAATGTTTTCATTAGTTTCGCTCACTCTCGAAATCAAGCATTTTACAGCAGGTTGGAGCAGCCTGTATCTCAGCACAGGAATAAGGTAGGGAAGAATCCTAAGGATCATTTTGACTGCCTCCAGAAGTTAGATCAGATGGCAAATTGGATTTGGTGCTAGGTCTTTCCCTTTAGGTTTTACCCCAACAATGTTTTCATTAGTTTCGCTCACTCTCGAAATCAAGCATTTTACAGCAGGTTGGAGCAGCCTGTATCTCAGCACAGGAATAAGGTAGGGAAGAATTCTAAGGATCATTTTGACTGCCTCCAGAAGTTAGATCAGATGGCAAATTGGATTTGGTGCTAGGTCTTTCCCTTTAGGTTTTACCCCAACAATGTTTTCATTAGTTTCGCTCACTCTCGAAATCAAGCATTTTACAGCAGGTTGGAGCAGCCTGTATCTCAGCACAGGAATAAGGTAGGGAAGAATTCTAAGGATCATTTTGACTGCCTCCAGAAGTTAGATCAGATGGCAAATTGGATTTGGTGCTAGGTCTTTCCCTTTAGGTTTTACCCCAACAATGTTTTCATTAGTTTCGCTCACTCTCGAAATCAAGCATTTTACAGCAGGTTGGAGCAGCCTGTATCTCAGCACAGGAATAAGGTAGGGAAGAATTCAAATACTCATTTTGACTGCCTCCAGAAGTTAGATCAGATGGCAAATTGGATTTGGTGCTAGGTCTTTCCCTTTAGGTTTTACCCCAACAATGTTTTCATTAGTTTCGCTCACTCTCGAAATCAAGCATTTTACAGCAGGTTGGAGCAGCCTGTATCTCAGCACAGGAATAAGGTAGGGAAGAATTCTAAGGATCATTTTGACTGCCTCCAGAAGTTAGATCAGATGGCAAATTGGATTTGGTGCTAGGTCTTTCCCTTTAGGTTTTACCCCAACAATGTTTTCATTAGTTTCGCTCACTCTCGAAATCAAGCATTTTACAGCAGGTTGGAGCAGCCTGTATCTCAGCACAGGAATAAGGTAGGGAAGAATTCTAAGGATCATTTTGACTGCCTCCAGAAGTTAGATCAGATGGCAAATTGGATTTGGTGCTAGGTCTTTCCCTTTAGGTTTTACCCCAACAATGTTTTCATTAGTTTCGCTCACTCTCGAAATCAAGCATTTTACAGCAGGTTGGAGCAGCCTGTATCTCAGCACAGGAATAAGGTAGGGAAGAATTCTAAGGATCATTTTGACTGCCTCCAGAAGTTAGATCAGATGGCAAATTGGATTTGGTGCTAGGTCTTTCCCTTTAGGTTTTACCCCAACAATGTTTTCATTAATTTCGCTCACTCTCGAAATCAAGCATTTTACAGCAGGTTGGAGCAGCCTGTATCTCAGCACAGGAATAAGGTAGGGAAGAATTCAAATACTCATTTTGACTGCCTCCAGAAGTTAGATCAGATGGCAAATTGGATTTGGTGCTAGGTCTTTCCCTTTAGGTTTTACCCCAACAATGTTTTCATTAGTTTCGCTCACTCTCGAAATCAAGCATTTTACAGCAGGTTGGAGCAGCCTGTATCTCAGCACAGGAATAAGGTAGGGAAGAATTCTAAGGATCATTTTGACTGCCTCCAGAAGTTAGATCAGATGGCAAATTGGATTTGGTGCTAGATCTTTCCCTTTAGGTTTTACCCCAACAATGTTTTCATTAGTTTCGCTCACTCTCGAAATCAAGCATTTTACAGCAGGTTGGAGCAGCCTGTATCTCAGCACAGGAATAAGGTAGGGAAGAATTCTAAGGATCATTTTGACTGCCTGCAGAAGTTAGATCAGATGGCAAATTGGATTTGGTGCTAGGTCTTTCCCTTTAGGTTTTACCCCAACAATGTTTTCATTAGTTTCGCTCACTCTCGAAATCAAGCATTTTACAGCAGGTTGGAGCAGCCTGTATCTCAGCACAGGAATAAGGTAGGGAAGAATTCTAAGGATCATTTTGACTGCCTCCAGAAGTTAGATCAGATGGCAAATTGGATTTGGTGCTAGGTCTTTCCCTTTAGGTTTTACCCCAACAATGTTTTCATTAGTTTCGCTCACTCTCGAAATCAAGCATTTTACAGCAGGTTGGAGCAGCCTGTATCTCAGCACAGGAATAAGGTAGGGAAGAATTCTAAGGATCATTTTGACTGCCTCCAGAAGTTAGATCAGATGGCAAATTGGATTTGGTGCTAGGTCTTTCCCTTTAGGTTTTACCCCAACAATGTTTTCATTAGTTTCGCTCACTCTCGAAATCAAGCATTTTACAGCAGGTTGGAGCAGCCTGTATCTCAGCACAGGAATAAGGTAGGGAAGAATTCTAAGGATCATTTTGACTGCCTCCAGAAGTTAGATCAGATGGCAAATTGGATTTGGTGCTAGGTCTTTCCCTTTAGGTTTTACCCCAACAATGTTTTCATTAGTTTCGCTCACTCTCGAAATCAAGCATTTTACAGCAGGTTGGAGCAGCCTGTATCTCAGCACAGGAATAAGGTAGGGAAGAATTCTAAGGATCATTTTGACTGCCTCCAGAAGTTAGATCAGATGGCAAATTGGATTTGGTGCTAGGTCTTTCCCTTTAGGTTTTACCCCAACAATGTTTTCATTAGTTTCGCTCACTCTCGAAATCAAGCATTTTACAGCAGGTTGGAGCAGCCTGTATCTCAGCACAGGAATAAGGTAGGGAAGAATTCTAAGGATCATTTTGACTGCCTCCAGAAGTTAGATCAGATGGCAAATTGGATTTGGTGCTAGGTCTTTCCCTTTAGGTTTTACCCCAACAATGTTTTCATTAGTTTCGCTCACTCTCGAAATCAAGCATTTTACAGCAGGTTGGAGCAGCCTGTATCTCAGCACAGGAATAAGGTAGGGAAG
>NW_027144554.1:0-35864 GCF_026170545.1 Melanerpes formicivorus | reverse complement strand
TTTATGTTTTACCCCAACAATGTTTTCATTAGTTTCGCTCACTCTCGAAATCAAGCATTTTTACAGCAGGTTGGAGCAGCCTGTATCTCAGCACAGGAATAAGGTAGGGAAGAATTCTAAGGATCATTTTGACTGCCTCCAGAAGTTAGATCAGATAGGCAAATTGGATTTGGTGCGTAGGTCTTTCCCTTTAGGTTTTTACCCCAACAATGTTTTCATTAGTTTCGCTCACTCTCGAAATCAAGCATTTTACAGCAGGTTGGAGCAGCCTGTATCTCAGCACAGGAATAAGGTAGGGAAGAATTCAAAGGCTCATTTTGACTGCCTCCAGAAGTTAGATCAGATGGCAAATTGGATTTGGTGCTAGGTCTTTCCCTTTAGGTTTTACCCCAACAATGTTTTCATTAGTTTCGCTCACTCTCGAAATCAAGCATTTTACAGCAGGTTGGAGCAGCCTGTATCTCAGCACAGGAATAAGGTAGGAAGAATTCTAAGGCTCATTTTGACTGCCTCCAGAAGTTAGATCAGATGGCAAATTGGATTTGTGCTAGGTCTTTCCCTTTAGGTTTTACCCCAACAATGTTTTCATTAGTTTCGCTCACTCTCGAAATCAAGCATTTTACAGCAGGTTGGAGCAGCCTGTATCTCAGCACAGGAATAAGGGTAGGAAGGAATTCTAAGGATCATTTTGACTGCCTCCAGAAGTTAGATCAGATGGCAAATTGGATTTGGTGCTAGGTCTTTCCCTTTAGGTTTTACCCCAACAATGTTTTCATTAGTTTCGCTCACTCTCGAAATCAAGCATTTTACAGCAGGTTGGAGCAGCCTGTATCTCAGCACAGGAATAAGGTAGGGAAGAATTCTAAGGATCATTTTGACTGCCTCCAGAAGTTAGATCAGATGGCAAATTGGATTTGGTGCTAGGTCTTTCCCTTTAGGTTTTACCCCAACAATGTTTTCATTAGTTTCGCTCACTCTCGAAATCAAGCATTTTACAGCAGGTTGGAGCAGCCTGTATCTCAGCACAGGAATAAGGTAGGGAAGAATTCTAAGGATCATTTTGACTGCCTCCAGAAGTTAGATCAGATGGCAAATTGGATTTGGTGCTAGGTCTTTCCCTTTAGGTTTTACCCCAACAATGTTTTCATTAGTTTCGCTCACTCTCGAAATCAAGCATTTTACAGCAGGTTGGAGCAGCCTGTATCTCAGCACAGGAATAAGGTAGGGAAGAATTCTAAGGCTCATTTTGACTGCCTCCAGAAGTTAGATCAGATGGCAAATTGGATTTGGTGCTAGGTCTTTCCCTTTAGGTTTTACCCCAACAATGTTTTCATTAGTTTCGCTCACTCTCGAAATCAAGCATTTTACAGCAGGTTGGAGCAGCCTGTATCTCAGCACAGGAATAAGGTAGGGAAGAATTCTAAGGCTCATTTTGACTGCCTCCAGAAGTTAGATCAGATGGCAAATTGGATTTGGTGCTAGGTCTTTCCCTTTAGGTTTTACCCCAACAATGTTTTCATTAGTTTCGCTCACTCTCGAAATCAAGCATTTTACAGCAGGTTGGAGCAGCCTGTATCTCAGCACAGGAATAAGGTAGGGAAGAATTCTAAGGCTCATTTTGACTGCCTCCAGAAGTTAGATCAGATGGCAAATTGGATTTGGTGCTAGGTCTTTCCCTTTAGGTTTTACCCCAACAATGTTTTCATTAGTTTCGCTCACTCTCGAAATCAAGCATTTTACAGCAGGTTGGAGCAGCCTGTATCTCAGCACAGGAATAAGGTAGGGAAGAATTCTAAGGCTCATTTTGACTGCCTCCAGAAGTTAGATCAGATGGCAAATTGGATTTGGTGCTAGGTCTTTCCCTTTAGGTTTTACCCCAACAATGTTTTCATTAGTTTCGCTCACTCTCAAAATCAAGCATTTTACAGCAGGTTGGAGCAGCCTGTATCTCAGCACAGGAATAAGGTAGGGAAGAATTCTAAGGATCATTTTGACTGCCTCCAGAAGTTAGATCAGATGGCAAATTGGATTTGGTGCTAGGTCTTTCCCTTTAGGTTTTACCCCAACAATGTTTTCATTAGTTTCGCTCACTCTCGAAATCAAGCATTTTACAGCAGGTTGGAGCAGCCTGTATCTCAGCACAGGAATAAGGTAGGGAAGAATTCTAAGGCTCATTTTGACTGCCTCCAGAAGTTAGATCAGATGGCAAATTGGATTTGGTGCTAGGTCTTTCCCTTTAGGTTTTACCCCAACAATGTTTTCATTAGTTTCGCTCACTCTCGAAATCAAGCATTTTACAGCAGGTTGGAGCAGCCTGTATCTCAGCACAGGAATAAGGTAGGGAAGAATTCTAAGGATCATTTTGACTGCCTCCAGAAGTTAGATCAGATGGCAAATTGGATTTGGTGCTAGGTCTTTCCCTTTAGGTTTTACCCCAACAATGTTTTCATTAGTTTCGCTCACTCTCGAAATCAAGCATTTTACAGCAGGTTGGAGCAGCCTGTATCTCAGCACAGGAATAAGGTAGGGAAGAATTCTAAGGCTCATTTTGACTGCCTCCAGAAGTTAGATCAGATGGCAAATTGGATTTGGTGCTAGGTCTTTCCCTTTAGGTTTTACCCCAACAATGTTTTCATTAGTTTCGCTCACTCTCGAAATCAAGCATTTTACAGCAGGTTGGAGCAGCCTGTATCTCAGCACAGGAATAAGGTAGGGAAGAATTCTAAGGCTCATTTTGACTGCCTCCAGAAGTTAGATCAGATGGCAAATTGGATTTGGTGCTAGGTCTTTCCCTTTAGGTTTTACCCCAACAATGTTTTCATTAGTTTCGCTCACTCTCAAAATCAAGCATTTTACAGCAGGTTGGAGCAGCCTGTATCTCAGCACAGGAATAAGGTAGGGAAGAATTCTAAGGATCATTTTGACTGCCTCCAGAAGTTAGATCAGATGGCAAATTGGATTTGGTGCTAGGTCTTTCCCTTTAGGTTTTACCCCAACAATGTTTTCATTAGTTTCGCTCACTCTCGAAATCAAGCATTTTACAGCAGGTTGGAGCAGCCTGTATCTCAGCACAGGAATAAGGTAGGGAAGAATTCTAAGGATCATTTTGACTGCCTCCAGAAGTTAGATCAGATGGCAAATTGGATTTGGTGCTAGGTCTTTCCCTTTAGGTTTTACCCCAACAATGTTTTCATTAGTTTCGCTCACTCTCGAAATCAAGCATTTTACAGCAGGTTGGAGCAGCCTGTATCTCAGCACAGGAATAAGGTAGGGAAGAATTCTAAGGATCATTTTGACTGCCTCCAGAAGTTAGATCAGATGGCAAATTGGATTTGGTGCTAGGTCTTTCCCTTTAGGTTTTACCCCAACAATGTTTTCATTAGTTTCGCTCACTCTCGAAATCAAGCATTTTACAGCAGGTTGGAGCAGCCTGTATCTCAGCACAGGAATAAGGTAGGGAAGAATTCTAAGGCTCATTTTGACTGCCTCCAGAAGTTAGATCAGATGGCAAATTGGATTTGGTGCTAGGTCTTTCCCTTTAGGTTTTACCCCAACAATGTTTTCATTAGTTTCGCTCACTCTCGAAATCAAGCATTTTACAGCAGGTTGGAGCAGCCTGTATCTCAGCACAGGAATAAGGTAGGGAAGAATTCTAACCTCATTTTGACTGCCTCCAGAAGTTAGATCAGATGGCAAATTGGATTTGGTGCTAGGTCTTTCCCTTTAGGTTTTACCCCAACAATGTTTTCATTAGTTTCGCTCACTCTCGAAATCAAGCATTTTACAGCAGGTTGGAGCAGCCTGTATCTCAGCACAGGAATAAGGTAGGGAAGAATTCTAAGGCTCATTTTGACTGCCTCCAGAAGTTAGATCAGATGGCAAATTGGATTTGGTGCTAGGTCTTTCCCTTTAGGTTTTACCCCAACAATGTTTTCATTAGTTTCGCTCACTCTCGAAATCAAGCATTTTACAGCAGGTTGGAGCAGCCTGTATCTCAGCACAGGAATAAGGTAGGGAAGAATTCTAAGGCTCATTTTGACTGCCTCCAGAAGTTAGATCAGATGGCAAATTGGATTTGGTGCTAGGTCTTTCCCTTTAGGTTTTACCCCAACAATGTTTTCATTAGTTTCGCTCACTCTCGAAATCAAGCATTTTACAGCAGGTTGGAGCAGCCTGTATCTCAGCACAGGAATAAGGTAGGGAAGAATTCTAAGGCTCATTTTGACTGCCTCCAGAAGTTAGATCAGATGGCAAATTGGATTTGGTGCTAGGTCTTTCCCTTTAGGTTTTACCCCAACAATGTTTTGATTAGTTTCGCTCACTCTCGAAATCAAGCATTTTACAGCAGGTTGGAGCAGCCTGTATCTCAGCACAGGAATAAGGTAGGGAAGAATTCTAAGGATCATTTTGACTGCCTCCAGAAGTTAGATCAGATGGCAAATTGGATTTGGTGCTAGGTCTTTCCCTTTAGGTTTTACCCCAACAATGTTTTCATTAGTTTCGCTCACTCTCGAAATCAAGCATTTTACAGCAGGTTGGAGCAGCCTGTATCTCAGCACAGGAATAAGGTAGGGAAGAATTCTAAGGCTCATTTTGACTGCCTCCAGAAGTTAGATCAGATGGCAAATTGGATTTGGTGCTAGGTCTTTCCCTTTAGGTTTTACCCCAACAATGTTTTCATTAGTTTCGCTCACTCTCGAAATCAAGCATTTTACAGCAGGTTGGAGCAGCCTGTATCTCAGCACAGGAATAAGGTAGGGAAGAATTCTAAGGATCATTTTGACTGCCTCCAGAAGTTAGATCAGATGGCAAATTGGATTTGGTGCTAGGTCTTTCCCTTTAGGTTTTACCCCAACAATGTTTTCATTAGTTTCGCTCACTCTCGAAATCAAGCATTTTACAGCAGGTTGGAGCAGCCTGTATCTCAGCACAGGAATAAGGTAGGGAAGAATTCTAAGGATCATTTTGACTGCCTCCAGAAGTTAGATCAGATGGCAAATTGGATTTGGTGCTAGGTCTTTCCCTTTAGGTTTTACCCCAACAATGTTTTCATTAGTTTCGCTCACTCTCGAAATCAAGCATTTTACAGCAGGTTGGAGCAGCCTGTATCTCAGCACAGGAATAAGGTAGGGAAGAATTCTAAGGCTCATTTTGACTGCCTCCAGAAGTTAGATCAGATGGCAAATTGGATTTGGTGCTAGGTCTTTCCCTTTAGGTTTTACCCCAACAATGTTTTCATTAGTTTCGCTCACTCTCGAAATCAAGCATTTTACAGCAGGTTGGAGCAGCCTGTATCTCAGCACAGGAATAAGGTAGGGAAGAATTCTAAGGCTCATTTTGACTGCCTCCAGAAGTTAGATCAGATGGCAAATTGGATTTGGTGCTAGGTCTTTCCCTTTAGGTTTTACCCCAACAATGTTTTCATTAGTTTCGCTCACTCTCGAAATCAAGCATTTTACAGCAGGTTGGAGCAGCCTGTATCTCAGCACAGGAATAAGGTAGGGAAGAATTCTAAGGCTCATTTTGACTGCCTCCAGAAGTTAGATCAGATGGCAAATTGGATTTGGTGCTAGGTCTTTCCCTTTAGGTTTTACCCCAACAATGTTTTCATTAGTTTCGCTCACTCTCGAAATCAAGCATTTTACAGCAGGTTGGAGCAGCCTGTATCTCAGCACAGGAATAAGGTAGGGAAGAATTCTAAGGCTCATTTTGACTGCCTCCAGAAGTTAGATCAGATGGCAAATTGGATTTGGTGCTAGGTCTTTCCCTTTAGGTTTTACCCCAACAATGTTTTCATTAGTTTCGCTCACTCTCGAAATCAAGCATTTTACAGCAGGTTGGAGCAGCCTGTATCTCAGCACAGGAATAAGGTAGGGAAGAATTCTAAGGATCATTTTGACTGCCTCCAGAAGTTAGATCAGATGGCAAATTGGATTTGGTGCTAGGTCTTTCCCTTTAGGTTTTACCCCAACAATGTTTTCATTAGTTTCGCTCACTCTCGAAATCAAGCATTTTACAGCAGGTTGGAGCAGCCTGTATCTCAGCACAGGAATAAGGTAGGGAAGAATTCTAAGGATCATTTTGACTGCCTCCAGAAGTTAGATCAGATGGCAAATTGGATTTGGTGCTAGGTCTTTCCCTTTAGGTTTTACCCCAACAATGTTTTCATTAGTTTCGCTCACTCTCGAATTCAAGCATTTTACAGCAGGTTGGAGCAGCCTGTATCTCAGCACAGGAATAGGTAGGGAAGAATTCAAAGGCTCATTTTGACTGCCTCCAGAAGTTAGATCAGATGGCAAATTGGATTTGGTGCTAGGTCTTTCCCTTTAGGTTTTACCCCAACAATGTTTTCATTAGTTTCGCTCACTCTCGAAATCAAGCATTTTTACAGCAGGTTGGAGCAGCCTGTATCTCAGCACAGGAATAAGGTAGGGAAGAATTCTAAGGCTCATTTTGACTGCCTCCAGAAGTTAGATCAGATGGCAAATTGGATTTGGTGCTAGGTCTTTCCCTGTAGGTTTTACCCCAACAATGTTTTCATTAGTTTCGCTCACTCTCGAAATCAAGCATTTTACAGCAGGTTGGAGCAGCCTGTATCTCAGCACAGGAATAAGGTAGGGAAGAATTCTAAGGATCATTTTGACTGCCTCCAGAAGTTAGATCAGATGGCAAATTGGATTTGGTGCTAGGTCGTTTCCCTTTAGGTTTTACCCCAACAATGTTTTCATTAGTTTCGCTCACTCTCGAAATCAAGCATTTTACAGCAGGTTGGAGCAGCCTGTATCTCAGCACAGGAATAAGGTAGGGAAGAATTCTAAGGCTCATTTTGACTGCCTCCAGAAGTTAGATCAGATGGCAAATTGGATTTGGTGCTAGGTCTTTCCCTTTAGGTTTTACCCCAACAATGTTTTCATTAGTTTCGCTCACTCTCGAAATCAAGCATTTTACAGCAGGTTGGAGCAGCCTGTATCTCAGCACAGGAATAAGGTAGGGAAGAATTCAAATGCTCATTTTGACTGCCTCCAGAAGTTAGATCAGATGGCAAATTGGATTTGGTGCTAGGTCTTTCCCTTTAGGTTTTACCCCAACAATGTTTTCATTAGTTTCGCTCACTCTCGAAATCAAGCATTTTACAGGCAGGTTGGAGCAGCCTGTATCTCAGCACAGGAATAAGGTAGGGAAGAATTCTAAGGATCATTTTGACTGCCTCCAAGAAGTTAGATCAGATGGCAAATTGGATTTGGTGCTAGGTCTTTCCATTTAGGTTTTACCCCAACAATGTTTTCATTAGTTTCGCTCACTCTCGAAATCAAGCATTTTACAGCAGGTTGGAGCAGCCTGTATCTCAGCACAGGAATAAGGTAGGGAAGAATTCTAAGGCTCATTTTGACTGCCTCCAGAAGTTAGATCAGATGGCAAATTGGATTTGGTGCTAGGTCTTTCCCTTTAGGTTTTACCCCAACAATGTTTTCATTAGTTTCGCTCACTCTCGAAATCAAGCATTTTACAGCAGTTGGAGCAGCCTGTATCTCAGCACAGGAATAAGGTAGGGAAGAATTCTAAGGATCATTTTGACTGCCTCCAGAAGTTAGATCAGATGGCAAATTGGATTTGGTGCTAGGTCTTTCCCTTTAGGTTTTACCCCAACAATGTTTTCATTAGTTTCGCTCACTCTCGAAATCAAGCATTTTACAGCAGGTTGGAGCAGCCTGTATCTCAGCACAGGAATAAGGTAGGGAAGAATTCTAAGGCTCATTTTGACTGCCTCCAGAAGTTAGATCAGATGGCAAATTGGATTTGGTGCTAGGTCTTTCCCTTTAGGTTTTACCCCAACAATGTTTTCATTAGTTTCGCTCACTCTCGAAATCAAGCATTTTACAGCAGGTTGGAGCAGCCTGTATCTCAGCACAGGAATAAGGTAGGGAAGAATTCTAAGGATCATTTTGACTGCCTCCAGAAGTTAGATCAGATGGCAAATTGGATTTGGTGCTAGGTCTTTCCCTTTAGGTTTTACCCCAACAATGTTTTCATTAGTTTCGCTCACTCTCGAAATCAAGCATTTTACAGCAGGTTGGAGCAGCCTGTATCTCAGCACAGGAATAAGGTAGGGAAGAATTCTAAGGCTCATTTTGACTGCCTCCAGAAGTTAGATCAGATGGCAAATTGGATTTGGTGCTAGGTCTTTCCCTTTAGGTTTTACCCCAACAATGTTTTCATTAGTTTCGCTCACTCTCGAAATCAAGCATTTTACAGCAGGTTGGAGCAGCCTGTATCTCAGCACAGGAATAAGGTAGGGAAGAATTCTAAGGATCATTTTGACTGCCTCCAGAAGTTAGATCAGATGGCAAATTGGATTTGGTGCTAGGTCTTTCCCTTTAGGTTTTACCCCAACAATGTTTTCATTAGTTTCGCTCACTCTCGAAATCAAGCATTTTACAGCAGGTTGGAGCAGCCTGTATCTCAGCACAGGAATAAGGTAGGAAAGAATTCTAAGGCTCATTTTGACTGCCTCCAGAAGTTAGATCAGATGGCAAATTGGATTTGGTGCTAGGTCTTTCCCTTTAGGTTTTACCCCAACAATGTTTTCATTAGTTTCGCTCACTCTCGAAATCAAGCATTTTACAGCAGGTTGGAGCAGCCTGTATCTCAGCACAGGAATAAGGTAGGGAAGAATTCTAAGGCTCATTTTGACTGCCTCCAGAAGTTAGATCAGATGGCAAATTGGATTTGGTGCTAGGTCTTTCCCTTTAGGTTTTACCCAACAATGTTTTCATTAGTTTCGCTCACTCTCGAAATCAAGCATTTTACAGCAGGTTGGAGCAGCCTGTATCTCAGCACAGGAATAAGGTAGGGAAGAATTCTAAGGCTCATTTTGACTGCCTCCAGAAGTTAGATCAGATGGCAAATTGGATTTGGTGCTAGGTCTTTCCCTTTAGGTTTTACCCCAACAATGTTTTCATTAGTTTCGCTCACTCTCGAAATCAAGCATTTTACAGCAGCTTGGAGCAGCCTGTATCTCAGCACAGGAATAAGGTAGGGAAGAATTCTAAGGATCATTTTGACTGCCTCCAGAGTTAGATCAGATGGCAAATTGGATTTGGTGCTAGGTCTTTCCCTTTAGGTTTTACCCCAACAATGTTTTCATTAGTTTCGCTCACTCTCGAAATCAAGCATTTTACAGCAGGTTGGAGCAGCCTGTATCTCAGCACAGGAATAAGGTAGGGAAGAATTCTAAGGATCATTTTGACTGCCTCCAGAAGTTAGATCAGATGGCAAATTGGATTTGGTGCTAGGTCTTTCCCTTTAGGTTTTACCCCAACAATGTTTTCATAGTTTCGCTCACTCTCGAAATCAAGCATTTTACAGCAGCTTGGAGCAGCCTGTATCTCAGCACAGGAATAAGGTAGGGAAGAATTCTAAGGCTCATTTTGACTGCCTCCAGAAGTTAGATCAGATGGCAAATTGGATTTGGTGCTAGGTCTTTCCCTTTAGGTTTTACCCCAACAATGTTTTCATTAGTTTCGCTCACTCTCGAAATCAAGCATTTTACAGCAGGTTGGAGCAGCCTGTATCTCAGCACAGGAATAAGGTAGGGAAGAATTCTAAGGCTCATTTTGACTGCCTCCAGAAGTTAGATCAGATGGCAAATTGGATTTGGTGCTAGGTCTTTCCCTTTAGGTTTTACCCCAACAATGTTTTCATTAGTTTCGCTCACTCTCGAAATCAAGCATTTTACAGCAGGTTGGAGCAGCCTGTATCTCAGCACAGGAATAAGGTAGGGAAGAATTCTAAGGATCATTTTGACTGCCTCCAGAAGTTAGATCAGATGGCAAATTGGATTTGGTGCTAGGTCTTTCCCTTTAGGTTTTACCCCAACAATGTTTTCATTAGTTTCGCTCACTCTCGAAATCAAGCATTTTACAGCAGGTTGGAGCAGCCTGTATCTCAGCACAGGAATAAGGTAGGGAAGAATTCAAATGCTCATTTTGACTGCCTCCAGAAGTTAGATCAGATGGCAAATTGGATTTGGTGCTAGGTCTTTCCCTTTAGGTTTTACCCCAACAATGTTTTCATTAGTTTCGCTCACTCTCGAAATCAAGCATTTTACAGCAGGTTGGAGCAGCCTGTATCTCAGCACAGGAATAAGGTAGGGAAGAATTCTAAGGATCATTTTGACTGCCTCCAGAAGTTAGATCAGATGGCAAATTGGATTTGGTGCTAGGTCTTTCCCTTTAGGTTTTACCCCAACAATGTTTTCATTAGTTTCGCTCACTCTCGAAATCAAGCATTTTACAGCAGGTTGGAGCAGCCTGTATCTCAGCACAGGAATAAGGTAGGGAAGAATTCTAAGGCTCATTTTGACTGCCTCCAGAAGTTAGATCAGATGGCAAATTGGATTTGGTGCTAGGTCTTTCCCTTTAGGTTTTACCCCAACAATGTTTTCATTAGTTTCGCTCACTCTCGAAATCAAGCATTTTACAGCAGGTTGGAGCAGCCTGTATCTCAGCACAGGAATAAGGTAGGGAAGAATTCAAATGCTCATTTTGACTGCCTCCAGAAGTTAGATCAGATGGCAAATTGGATTTGGTGCTAGGTCTTTCCCTTTAGGTTTTACCCCAACAATGTTTTCATTAGTTTCGCTCACTCTCGAAATCAAGCATTTTACAGCAGGTTGGAGCAGCCTGTATCTCAGCACAGGAATAAGGTAGGGAAGAATTCTAAGGATCATTTTGACTGCCTCCAGAAGTTAGATCAGATGGCAAATTGGATTTGGTGCTAGGTCTTTCCCTTTAGGTTTTACCCCAACAATGTTTTCATTAGTTTCGCTCACTCTCGAAATCAAGCATTTTACAGCAGGTTGGAGCAGCCTGTATCTCAGCACAGGAATAAGGTAGGGAAGAATTCTAAGGCTCATTTTGACTGCCTCCAGAAGTTAGATCAGATGGCAAATTGGATTTGGTGCTAGGTCTTTCCCTTTAGGTTTTACCCCAACAATGTTTTCATTAGTTTCGCTCACTCTCGAAATCAAGCATTTTACAGCAGGTTGGAGCAGCCTGTATCTCAGCACAGGAATAAGGTAGGGAAGAATTCTAAGGATCATTTTGACTGCCTCCAGAAGTTAGATCAGATGGCAAATTGGATTTGGTGCTAGGTCTTTCCCTTTAGGTTTTACCCCAACAATGTTTTCATTAGTTTCGCTCACTCTCGAAATCAAGCATTTTACAGCAGGTTGGAGCAGCCTGTATCTCAGCACAGGAATAAGGTAGGGAAGAATTCTAAGGATCATTTTGACTGCCTCCAGAAGTTAGATCAGATGGCAAATTGGATTTGGTGCTAGGTCTTTCCCTTTAGGTTTTACCCCAACAATGTTTTCATTAGTTTCGCTCACTCTCGAAATCAAGCATTTTACAGCAGGTTGGAGCAGCCTGTATCTCAGCACAGGAATAAGGTAGGGAAGAATTCTAAGGATCATTTTGACTGCCTCCAGAAGTTAGATCAGATGGCAAATTGGATTTGGTGCTAGGTCTTTCCCTTTAGGTTTTACCCCAACAATGTTTTCATTAGTTTCGCTCACTCTCGAAATCAAGCATTTTACAGCAGGTTGGAGCAGCCTGTATCTCAGCACAGGAATAAGGTAGGGAAGAATTCTAAGGATCATTTTGACTGCCTCCAGAAGTTAGATCAGATGGCAAATTGGATTTGGTGCTAGGTCTTTCCCTTTAGGTTTTACCCCAACAATGTTTTCATTAGTTTCGCTCACTCTCGAAATCAAGCATTTTACAGCAGGTTGGAGCAGCCTGTATCTCAGCACAGGAATAAGGTAGGGAAGAATTCTAAGGCTCATTTTGACTGCCTCCAGAAGTTAGATCAGATGGCAAATTGGATTTGGTGCTAGGTCTTTCCCTTTAGGTTTTACCCCAACAATGTTTTCATTAGTTTCGCTCACTCTCGAAATCAAGCATTTTACAGCAGGTTGGAGCAGCCTGTATCTCAGCACAGGAATAAGGTAGGGAAGAATTCTAAGGATCATTTTGACTGCCTCCAGAAGTTAGATCAGATGGCAAATTGGATTTGGTGCTAGGTCTTTCCCTTTAGGTTTTACCCCAACAATGTTTTCATTAGTTTCGCTCACTCTCGAAATCAAGCATTTTACAGCAGCTTGGAGCAGCCTGTATCTCAGCACAGGAATAAGGTAGGGAAGAATTCTAAGGATCATTTTGGCTGCCTCCAGAAGTTAGATCAGATGGCAAATTGGATTTGGTGCTAGGTCTTTCCCTTTAGGTTTTACCCCAACAATGTTTTCATTAGTTTCGCTCACTCTCGAAATCAAGCATTTTACAGCAGGTTGGAGCAGCCTGTATCTCAGCACAGGAATAAGGTAGGGAAGAATTCTAAGGATCATTTTGACTGCCTCCAGAAGTTAGATCAGATGGCAAATTGGATTTGGTGCTAGGTCTTTCCCTTTAGGTTTTACCCCAACAATGTTTTCATTAGTTTCGCTCACTCTCGAAATCAAGCATTTTACAGCAGGTTGGAGCAGCCTGTATCTCAGCACAGGAATAAGGTAGGGAAGAATTCTAAGGATCATTTTGACTGCCTCCAGAAGTTAGATCAGATGGCAAATTGGATTTGGTGCTAGGTCTTTCCCTTTAGGTTTTACCCCAACAATGTTTTCATTAGTTTCGCTCACTCTCGAAATCAAGCATTTTACAGCAGCTTGGAGCAGCCTGTATCTCAGCACAGGAATAAGGTAGGGAAGAATTCAAATGCTCATTTTGACTGCCTCCAGAAGTTAGATCAGATGGCAAATTGGATTTGGTGCTAGGTCTTTCCCTTTAGGTTTTACCCCAACAATGTTTTCATTAGTTTCGCTCACTCTCGAAATCAAGCATTTTACAGCAGGTTGGAGCAGCCTGTATCTCAGCACAGGAATAAGGTAGGGAAGAATTCTAAGGATCATTTTGACTGCCTCCAGAAGTTAGATCAGATGGCAAATTGGATTTGGTGCTAGGTCTTTCCCTTTAGGTTTTACCCCAACAATGTTTTCATTAGTTTCGCTCACTCTCGAAATCAAGCATTTTACAGCAGGTTGGAGCAGCCTGTATCTCAGCACAGGAATAAGGTAGGGAAGAATTCTAAGGATCATTTTGACTGCCTCCAGAAGTTAGATCAGATGGCAAATTGGATTTGGTGCTAGGTCTTTCCCTTTAGGTTTTACCCCAACAATGTTTTCATTAGTTTCGCTCACTCTCGAAATCAAGCATTTACAGCAGGTTGGAGCAGCCTGTATCTCAGCACAGGAATAAGGTAGGGAAGAATTCTAAGGCTCATTTTGACTGCCTCCAGAAGTTAGATCAGATGGCAAATTGGATTTGGTGCTAGGTCTTTCCCTTTAGGTTTTACCCCAACAATGTTTTCATTAGTTTCGCTCACTCTCGAAATCAAGCATTTTACAGCAGGTTGGAGCAGCCTGTATCTCAGCACAGGAATAAGGTAGGGGAAGAATTCTAAGGCTCATTTTGACTGCCTCCAGAAGTTAGATCAGATGGCAAATTGGATTTGGTGCTAGGTCTTTCCCTTTAGGTTTTACCCCAACAATGTTTTCATTAGTTTCGCTCACTCTCGAAATCAAGTATTTTACAGCAGGTTGGAGCAGCCTGTATCTCAGCACAGGAATAAGGTAGGAAGAATTCTAAGGCTCATTTTGACTGCCTCCAGAAGTTAGATCAGATGGCAAATTGGATTTGGTGCTAGGTCTTTCCCTTTAGGTTTTACCCCAACAATGTTTTCATTAGTTTCGCTCACTCTCGAAATCAAGCATTTTACAGCAGGTTGGAGCAGCCTGTATCTCAGCACAGGAATAAGGTAGGGAAGAATTCTAAGGATCATTTTGACTGCCTCCAGAAGTTAGATCAGATGGCAAATTGGATTTGGTGCTAGGTCTTTCCCTTTAGGTTTTACCCCAACAATGTTTTCATTAGTTTCGCTCACTCTCGAAATCAAGCATTTTACAGCAGGTTGGAGCAGCCTGTATCTCAGCACAGGAATAAGGTAGGGAAGAATTCTAAGGCTCATTTTGACTGCCTCCAGAAGTTAGATCAGATGGCAAATTGGATTTGGTGCTAGGTCTTTCCCTTTAGGTTTTACCCCAACAATGTTTTCATTAGTTTCGCTCACTCTCGAAATCAAGCATTTTACAGCAGGTTGGAGCAGCCTGTATCTCAGCACAGGAATAAGGTAGGGAAGAATTCTAAGGCTCATTTTGACTGCCTCCAGAAGTTAGATCAGATGGCAAATTGGATTTGGTGCTAGGTCTTTCCCTTTAGGTTTTACCCCAACAATGTTTTCATTAGTTTCGCTCACTCTCGAAATCAAGCATTTTACAGCAGGTTGGAGCAGCCTGTATCTCAGCACAGGAATAAGGTAGGGAAGAATTCTAAGGCTCATTTTGACTGCCTCCAGAAGTTAGATCAGATGGCAAATTGGATTTGGTGCTAGGTCTTTCCCTTTAGGTTTTACCCCAACAATGTTTTCATTAGTTTCGCTCACTCTCGAAATCAAGCATTTTACAGCAGGTTGGAGCAGCCTGTATCTCAGCACAGGAATAAGGTAGGGAAGAATTCTAAGGATCATTTTGACTGCCTCCAGAAGTTAGATCAGATGGCAAATTGGATTTGGTGCTAGGTCTTTCCCTTTAGGTTTTACCCCAACAATGTTTTCATTAGTTTCGCTCACTCTCGAAATCAAGCATTTTACAGCAGGTTGGAGCAGCCTGTATCTCAGCACAGGAATAAGGTAGGGAAGAATTCTAAGGCTCATTTTGACTGCCTCCAGAAGTTAGATCAGATGGCAAATTGGATTTGGTTGCTAGGTCTTTCCCTTTAGGTTTTACCCCAACAATGTTTTCATTAGTTTCGCTCACTCTCGAAATCAAGCATTTTACAGCAGGTTGGAGCAGCCTGTATCTCAGCACAGGAATAAGGTAGGGAAGAATTCTAAGGATCATTTTGACTGCCTCCAGAAGTTAGATCAGATGGCAAATTGGATTTGGTGCTAGGTCTTTCCCTTTAGGTTTTACCCCAACAATGTTTTCATTAGTTTCGCTCACTCTCGAAATCAAGCATTTTACAGCAGGTTGGAGCAGCCTGTATCTCAGCACAGGAATAAGGTAGGGAAGAATTCAAATGCTCATTTTGACTGCCTCCAGAAGTTAGATCAGATGGCAAATTGGATTTGGTGCTAGGTCTTTCCCTTTAGGTTTTACCCCAACAATGTTTTCATTAGTTTCGCTCACTCTCGAAATCAAGCATTTTACAGCAGGTTGGAGCAGCCTGTATCTCAGCACAGGAATAAGGTAGGGAAGAATTCTAAGGATCATTTTGACTGCCTCCAGAAGTTAGATCAGATGGCAAATTGGATTTGGTGCTAGGTCTTTCCCTTTAGGTTTTACCCCAACAATGTTTTCATTAGTTTCACTCACTCTCGAAATCAAGCATTTTACAGCAGGTTGGAGCAGCCTGTATCTCAGCACAGCAATAAGGTAGGGAAGAATTCTAAGGATCATTTTGACTGCCTCCAGAAGTTAGATCAGATGGCAAATTGGATTTGGTGCTAGGTCTTTCCCTTTAGGTTTTACCCCAACAATGTTTTCATTAGTTTCGCTCACTCTCGAAATCAAGCATTTTACAGCAGCTTGGAGCAGCCTGTATCTCAGCACAGGAATAAGGTAGGGAAGAATTCTAAGGATCATTTTGGCTGCCTCCAGAAGTTAGATCAGATGGCAAATTGGATTTGGTGCTAGGTCTTTCCCTTTAGGTTTTACCCCAACAATGTTTTCATTAGTTTCGCTCACTCTCGAAATCAAGCATTTTACAGCAGGTTGGAGCAGCCTGTATCTCAGCACAGGAATAAGGTAGGGAAGAATTCTAAGGATCATTTTGACTGCCTCCAGAAGTTAGATCAGATGGCAAATTGGATTTGGTGCTAGGTCTTTCCCTTTAGGTTTTACCCCAACAATGTTTTCATTAGTTTCGCTCACTCTCGAAATCAAGCATTTTACAGCAGGTTGGAGCAGCCTGTATCTCAGCACAGGAATAAGGTAGGGAAGAATTCTAAGGATCATTTTGACTGCCTCCAGAAGTTAGATCAGATGGCAAATTGGATTTGGTGCTAGGTCTTTCCCTTTAGGTTTTACCCCAACAATGTTTTCATTAGTTTCGCTCACTCTCGAAATCAAGCATTTTACAGCAGGTTGGAGCAGCCTGTATCTCAGCACAGGAATAAGGTAGGGAAGAATTCAAATGCTCATTTTGACTGCCTCCAGAAGTTAGATCAGATGGCAAATTGGATTTGGTGCTAGGTCTTTCCCTTTAGGTTTTACCCCAACAATGTTTTCATTAGTTTCGCTCACTCTCGAAATCAAGCATTTTACAGCAGGTTGGAGCAGCCTGTATCTCAGCACAGGAATAAGGTAGGGAAGAATTCTAAGGATCATTTTGACTGCCTCCAGAAGTTAGATCAGATGGCAAATTGGATTTGGTGCTAGGTCTTTCCCTTTAGGTTTTACCCCAACAATGTTTTCATTAGTTTCGCTCACTCTCGAAATCAAGCATTTTACAGCAGGTTGGAGCAGCCTGTATCTCAGCACAGGAATAAGGTAGGGAAGAATTCTAAGGATCATTTTGACTGCCTCCAGAAGTTAGATCAGATGGCAAATTGGATTTGGTGCTAGGTCTTTCCCTTTAGGTTTTACCCCAACAATGTTTTCATTAGTTTCGCTCACTCTCGAAATCAAGCATTTTACAGCAGGTTGGAGCAGCCTGTATCTCAGCACAGGAATAAGGTAGGGAAGAATTCAAATGCTCATTTTGACTGCCTCCAGAAGTTAGATCAGATGGCAAATTGGATTTGGTGCTAGGTCTTTCCCTTTAGGTTTTACCCCAACAATGTTTTCATTAGTTTCGCTCACTCTCGAAATCAAGCATTTTACAGCAGGTTGGAGCAGCCTGTATCTCAGCACAGGAATAAGGTAGGGAAGAATTCTAAGGCTCATTTTGACTGCCTCCAGAAGTTAGATCAGATGGCAAATTGGATTTGGTGCTAGGTCTTTCCCTTTAGGTTTTACCCCAACAATGTTTTCATTAGTTTCGCTCACTCTCGAAATCAAGCATTTTACAGCAGGTTGGAGCAGCCTGTATCTCAGCACAGGAATAAGGTAGGGAAGAATTCTAAGGCTCATTTTGACTGCCTCCAGAAGTTAGATCAGATGGCAAATTGGATTTGGTGCTAGGTCTTTCCCTTTAGGTTTTACCCCAACAATGTTTTCATTAGTTTCGCTCACTCTCGAAATCAAGCATTTTACAGCAGGTTGGAGCAGCCTGTATCTCAGCACAGGAATAAGGTAGGGAAGAATTCTAAGGATCATTTTGACTGCCTCCAGAAGTTAGATCAGATGGCAAATTGGATTTGGTGCTAGGTCTTTCCCTTTAGGTTTTACCCCAACAATGTTTTCATTAGTTTCGCTCACTCTCGAAATCAAGCATTTTACAGCAGGTTGGAGCAGCCTGTATCTCAGCACAGGAATAAGGTAGGGAAGAATTCTAAGGCTCATTTTGACTGCCTCCAGAAGTTAGATCAGATGGCAAATTGGATTTGGTGCTAGGTCTTTCCCTTTAGGTTTTACCCCAACAATGTTTTCATTAGTTTCGCTCACTCTCGAAATCAAGCATTTTACAGCAGGTTGGAGCAGCCTGTATCTCAGCACAGGAATAAGGTTGGGAAGAATTCTAAGGCTCATTTTGACTGCCTCCAGAAGTTAGATCAGATGGCAAATTGGATTTGGTGCTAGGTCTTTCCCTTTAGGTTTTACCCCAACAATGTTTTCATTAGTTTCGCTCACTCTCGAAATCAAGCATTTTACAGCAGGTTGGAGCAGCCTGTATCTCAGCACAGGAATAAGGTAGGGAAGAATTCTAAGGAGCATTTTGACTGCCTCCAGAAGTTAGATCAGATGGCAAATTGGATTTGGTGCTAGGTCTTTCCCTTTAGGTTTTACCCCAACAATGTTTTCATTAGTTTCGCTCACTCTCGAAATCAAGCATTTTACAGCAGGTTGGAGCAGCCTGTATCTCAGCACAGGAATAAGGTAGGGAAGAATTCTAAGGATCATTTTGACTGCCTCCAGAAGTTAGATCAGATGGCAAATTGGATTTGGTGCTAGGTCTTTCCCTTTAGGTTTTACCCCAACAATGTTTTCATTAGTTTCGCTCACTCTCGAAATCAAGCATTTTACAGCAGGTTGGAGCAGCCTGTATCTCAGCACAGGAATAAGGTAGGGAAGAATTCAAATGCTCATTTTGACTGCCTCCAGAAGTTAGATCAGATGGCAAATTGGATTTGGTGCTAGGTCTTTCCCTTTAGGTTTTACCCCAACAATGTTTTCATAAGTTTCGCTCACTCTCGAAATCAAGCATTTTACAGCAGGTTGGAGCAGCCTGTATCTCAGCACAGGAATAAGGTAGGGAAGAATTCTAAGGATCATTTTGACTGCCTCCAGAAGTTAGATCAGATGGCAAATTGGATTTGGTGCTAGGTCTTTCCCTTTAGGTTTTACCCCAACAATGTTTTCATTAGTTTCGCTCACTCTCGAAATCAAGCATTTTACAGCAGCTTGGAGCAGCCTGTATCTCAGCACAGGAATAAGGTAGGGAAGAATTCTAAGGATCATTTTGGCTGCCTCCAGAAGTTAGATCAGATGGCAAATTGGATTTGGTGCTAGGTCTTTCCCTTTAGGTTTTACCCCAACAATGTTTTCATTAGTTTCGCTCACTCTCGAAATCAAGCATTTTACAGCAGGTTGGAGCAGCCTGTATCTCAGCACAGGAATAAGGTAGGGAAGAATTCTAAGGATCATTTTGACTGCCTCCAGAAGTTAGATCAGATGGCAAATTGGATTTGGTGCTAGGTCTTTCCCTTTAGGTTTTACCCCAACAATGTTTTCATTAGTTTCGCTCACTCTCGAAATCAAGCATTTTACAGCAGGCTGGAGCAGCCTGTATCTCAGCACAGGAATAAGGTAGGGAAGAATTCTAAGGATCATTTTGACTGCCTCCAGAAGTTAGATCAGATGGCAAATTGGATTTGGTGCTAGGTCTTTCCCTTTAGGTTTTACCCCAACAATGTTTTCATTAGTTTCGCTCACTCTCGAAATCAAGCATTTTACAGCAGGTTGGAGCAGCCTGTATCTCAGCACAGGAATAAGGTAGGGAAGAATTCTAAGGATCATTTTGACTGCCTCCAGAAGTTAGATCAGATGGCAAATTGGATTTGGTGCTAGGTCTTTCCCTTTAGGTTTTACCCCAACAATGTTTTCATTAGTTTCGCTCACTCTCGAAATCAAGCATTTTACAGCAGGTTGGAGCAGCCTGTATCTCAGCACAGGAATAAGGTAGGGAAGAATTCTAAGGATCATTTTGACTGCCTCCAGAAGTTAGATCAGATGGCAAATTGGATTTGGTGCTAGGTCTTTCCCTTTAGGTTTTACCCCAACAATGTTTTCATTAGTTTCGCTCACTCTCGAAATCAAGCATTTTACAGCAGGTTGGAGCAGCCTGTATCTCAGCACAGGAATAAGGTAGGGAAGAATTCTAAGGCTCATTTTGACTGCCTCCAGAAGTTAGATCAGATGGCAAATTGGATTTGGTGCTAGGTCTTTCCCTTTAGGTTATTTTACCCCAACAATGTTTTCATTAGTTTCGCTCACTCTCGAAATCAAGCATTTTACAGCAGGTTGGAGCAGCCTGTATCTCAGCACAGGAATAAGGTAGGGAAGAATTCTAAGGCTCATTTTGACTGCCTCCAGAAGTTAGATCAGATGGCAAATTGGATTTGGTGCTAGGTCTTTCCCTTTAGGTTTTACCCCAACAATGTTTTCATTAGTTTCGCTCACTCTCGAAATCAAGCATTTTACAGCAGGTTGGAGCAGCCTGTATCTCAGCACAGGAATAAGGTAGGGAAGAATTCTAAGGCTCATTTTGACTGCCTCCAGAAGTTAGATCAGATGGCAAATTGGATTTGGTGCTAGGTCTTTCCCTTTAGGTTTTACCCCAACAATGTTTTCATTAGTTTCGCTCACTCTCGAAATCAAGCATTTTACAGCAGGTTGGAGCAGCCTGTATCTCAGCACAGGAATAAGGTAGGGAAGAATTCTAAGGCTCATTTTGACTGCCTCCAGAAGTTAGATCAGATGGCAAATTGGATTTGGTGCTAGGTCTTTCCCTTTAGGTTTTACCCCAACAATGTTTTCATTAGTTTCGCTCACTCTCGAAATCAAGCATTTTACAGCAGGTTGGAGCAGCCTGTATCTCAGGCACAGGAATAAGGTAGGGAAGAATTCTAAGGCTCATTTTGACTGCCTCCAGAAGTTAGATCAGATGGCAAATTGGATTTGGTGCTAGGTCTTTCCCTTTAGGTTTTACCCCAACAATGTTTTCATTAGTTTCGCTCACTCTCGAAATCAAGCATTTTACAGCAGGTTGGAGCAGCCTGTATCTCAGCACAGGAATAAGGTAGGGAAGAATTCTAAGGCTCATTTTGACTGCCTCCAGAAGTTAGATCAGATGGCAAATTGGATTTGGCGCTAGGTCTTTCCCTTTAGGTTTTACCCCAACAATGTTTTCATTAGTTTCGCTCACTCTCGAAATCAAGCATTTTACAGCAGGTTGGAGCAGCCTGTATCTCAGCACAGGAATAAGGTAGGGAAGAATTCTAAGGCTCATTTTGACTGCCTCCAGAAGTTAGATCAGATGGCAAATTGGATTTGGTGCTAGGTCTTTCCCTTTAGGTTTTACCCCAACAATGTTTTCATTAGTTTCGCTCACTCTCGAAATCAAGCATTTTACAGCAGGTTGGAGCAGCCTGTATCTCAGCACAGGAATAAGGTAGGGAAGAATTCTAAGGATCATTTTGACTGCCTCCAGAAGTTAGATCAGATGGCAAATTGGATTTGGTGCTAGGTCTTTCCCTTTAGGTTTTACCCCAACAATGTTTTCATTAGTTTCGCTCACTCTCGAAATCAAGCATTTTACAGCAGGTTGGAGCAGCCTGTATCTCAGCACAGGAATAAGGTAGGGAAGAATTCAAATGCTCATTTTGACTGCCTCCAGAAGTTAGATCAGATGGCAAATTGGATTTGGTGCTAGGTCTTTCCCTTTAGGTTTTACCCCAACAATGTTTTCATAAGTTTCGCTCACTCTCGAAATCAAGCATTTTACAGCAGGTTGGAGCAGCCTGTATCTCAGCACAGGAATAAGGTAGGGAAGAATTCTAAGGATCATTTTGACTGCCTCCAGAAGTTAGATCAGATGGCAAATTGGATTTGGTGCTAGGTCTTTCCCTTTAGGTTTTACCCCAACAATGTTTTCATTAGTTTCGCTCACTCTCGAAATCAAGCATTTTACAGCAGGTTGGAGCAGCCTGTATCTCAGCACAGGAATAAGGTAGGGAAGAATTCTAAGGATCATTTTGACTGCCTCCAGAAGTTAGATCAGATGGCAAATTGGATTTGGTGCTAGGTCTTTCCCTTTAGGTTTTACCCCAACAATGTTTTCATTAGTTTCGCTCACTCTCGAAATCAAGCATTTTACAGCAGCTTGGAGCAGCCTGTATCTCAGCACAGGAATAAGGTAGGGAAGAATTCTAAGGATCATTTTGGCTGCCTCCAGAAGTTAGATCAGATGGCAAATTGGATTTGGTGCTAGGTCTTTCCCTTTAGGTTTTACCCCAACAATGTTTTCATTAGTTTCGCTCACTCTCGAAATCAAGCATTTTACAGCAGGTTGGAGCAGCCTGTATCTCAGCACAGGAATAAGGTAGGGAAGAATTCTAAGGATCATTTTGACTGCCTCCAGAAGTTAGATCAGATGGCAAATTGGATTTGGTGCTAGGTCTTTCCCTTTAGGTTTTACCCCAACAATGTTTTCATTAGTTTCGCTCACTCTCGAAATCAAGCATTTTACAGCAGGCTGGAGCAGCCTGTATCTCAGCACAGGAATAAGGTAGGGAAGAATTCTAAGGATCATTTTGACTGCCTCCAGAAGTTAGATCAGATGGCAAATTGGATTTGGTGCTAGGTCTTTCCCTTTAGGTTTTACCCCAACAATGTTTTCATTAGTTTCGCTCACTCTCGAAATCAAGCATTTTACAGCAGGTTGGAGCAGCCTGTATCTCAGCACAGGAATAAGGTAGGGAAGAATTCTAAGGAGCATTTTGACTGCCTCCAGAAGTTAGATCAGATGGCAAATTGGATTTGGTGCTAGGTCTTTCCCTTTAGGTTTTACCCCAACAATGTTTTCATTAGTTTCGCTCACTCTCGAAATCAAGCATTTTACAGCAGGTTGGAGCAGCCTGTATCTCAGCACAGGAATAAGGTAGGGAAGAATTCTAAGGATCATTTTGACTGCCTCCAGAAGTTAGATCAGATGGCAAATTGGATTTGGTGCTAGGTCTTTCCCTTTAGGTTTTACCCCAACAATGTTTTCATTAGTTTCGCTCACTCTCGAAATCAAGCATTTTACAGCAGGTTGGAGCAGCCTGTATCTCAGCACAGGAATAAGGTAGGGAAGAATTCTAAGGCTCATTTTGACTGCCTCCAGAAGTTAGATCAGATGGCAAATTGGATTTGGTGCTAGGTCTTTCCCTTTAGGTTTTACCCCAACAATGTTTTCATTAGTTTCGCTCACTCTCGAAATCAAGCATTTTTACAGCAGGTTGGAGCAGCCTGTATCTCAGCACAGGAATAAGGTAGGGAAGAATTCTAAGGCTCATTTTGACTGCCTCCAGAAGTTAGATCAGATGGCAAATTGGATTTGGTGCTAGGTCTTTCCCTTTAGGTTTTACCCCAACAATGTTTTCATTAGTTTCGCTCACTCTCGAAATCAAGCATTTTACAGCAGGTTGGAGCAGCCTGTATCTCAGCACAGGAATAAGGTAGGGGAAGAATTCTAAGGCTCATTTTGACTGCCTCCAGAAGTTAGATCAGATGGCAAATTGGATTTGGTGCTAGGTCTTTCCCTTTAGGTTTTACCCCAACAATGTTTTCATTAGTTTCGCTCACTCTCGAAATCAAGCATTTTACAGCAGGTTGGAGCAGCCTGTATCTCAGCACAGGAATAAGGTAGGGAAGAATTCTAAGGCTCATTTTGACTGCCTCCAGAAGTTAGATCAGATGGCAAATTGGATTTGGTGCTAGGTCTTTCCCTTTAGGTTTTACCCCAACAATGTTTTCATTAGTTTCGCTCACTCTCGAAATCAAGCATTTTACAGCAGGTTGGAGCAGCCTGTATCTCAGCACAGGAATAAGGTAGGGAAGAATTCTAAGGCTCATTTTGACTGCCTCCAGAAGTTAGATCAGATGGCAAATTGGATTTGGTGCTAGGTCTTTCCCTTTAGGTTTTACCCCAACAATGTTTTCATTAGTTTCGCTCACTCTCGAAATCAAGCATTTTACAGCAGGTTGGAGCAGCCTGTATCTCAGCACAGGAATAAGGTAGGGAAGAATTCTAAGGCTCATTTTGACTGCCTCCAGAAGTTAGATCAGATGGCAAATTGGATTTGGCGCTAGGTCTTTCCCTTTAGGTTTTACCCCAACAATGTTTTCATTAGTTTCGCTCACTCTCGAAATCAAGCATTTTACAGCAGGTTGGAGCAGCCTGTATCTCAGCACAGGAATAAGGTAGGGAAGAATTCTAAGGATCATTTTGACTGCCTCCAGAAGTTAGATCAGATGGCAAATTGGATTTGGTGCTAGGTCTTTCCCTTTAGGTTTTACCCCAACAATGTTTTCATTAGTTTCGCTCACTCTCGAAATCAAGCATTTTACAGCAGGTTGGAGCAGCCTGTATCTCAGCACAGGAATAAGGTAGGGAAGAATTCTAAGGATCATTTTGACTGCCTCCAGAAGTTAGATCAGATGGCAAATTGGATTTGGTGCTAGGTCTTTCCCTTTAGGTTTTACCCCAACAATGTTTTCATTAGTTTCGCTCACTCTCGAAATCAAGCATTTTACAGCAGGTTGGAGCAGCCTGTATCTCAGCACAGGAATAAGGTAGGGAAGAATTCTAAGGCTCATTTTGACTGCCTCCAGAAGTTAGATCAGATGGCAAATTGGATTTGGTGCTAGGTCTTTCCCTTTAGGTTTTACCCCAACAATGTTTTCATTAGTTTCGCTCACTCTCGAAATCAAGCATTTTACAGCAGGTTGGAGCAGCCTGTATCTCAGCACAGGAATAAGGTAGGGAAGAATTCAAATGCTCATTTTGACTGCCTCCAGAAGTTAGATCAGATGGCAAATTGGATTTGGTGCTAGGTCTTTCCCTTTAGGTTTTAGCCCAACAATGTTTTCATTAGTTTCGCTCACTCTCGAAATCAAGCATTTTACAGCAGGTTGGAGCAGCCTGTATCTCAGCACAGGAATAAGGTAGGGAAGAATTCTAAGGATCATTTTGACTGCCTCCAGAAGTTAGATCAGATGGCAAATTGGATTTGGTGCTAGGTCTTTCCCTTTAGGTTTTACCCCAACAATGTTTTCATTAGTTTCGCTCACTCTCGAAATCAAGCATTTTACAGCAGGTTGGAGCAGCCTGTATCTCAGCACAGGAATAAGGTAGGGAAGAATTCTAAGGCTCATTTTGACTGCCTCCAGAAGTTAGATCAGATGGCAAATTGGATTTGGTGCTAGGTCTTTCCCTTTAGGTTTTACCCCAACAATGTTTTCATTAGTTTCGCTCACTCTCGAAATCAAGCATTTTACAGCAGGTTGGAGCAGCCTGTATCTCAGCACAGGAATAAGGTAGGGAAGAATTCTAAGGCTCATTTTGACTGCCTCCAGAAGTTAGATCAGATGGCAAATTGGATTTGGTGCTAGGTCTTTCCCTTTAGGTTTTACCCCAACAATGTTTTCATTAGTTTCGCTCACTCTCGAAATCAAGCATTTTACAGCAGGTTGGAGCAGCCTGTATCTCAGCACAGGAATAAGGTAGGGAAGAATTCTAAGGATCATTTTGACTGCCTCCAGAAGTTAGATCAGATGGCAAATTGGATTTGGTGCTAGGTCTTTCCCTTTAGGTTTTACCCCAACAATGTTTTCATTAGTTTCGCTCACTCTCGAAATCAAGCATTTTACAGCAGGTTGGAGCAGCCTGTATCTCAGCACAGGAATAAGGTAGGGAAGAATTCTAAGGCTCATTTTGACTGCCTCCAGAAGTTAGATCAGATGGCAAATTGGATTTGGTGCTAGGTCTTTCCCTTTAGGTTTTACCCCAACAATGTTTTCATTAGTTTCGCTCACTCTCGAAATCAAGCATTTTACAGCAGGTTGGAGCAGCCTGTATCTCAGCACAGGAATAAGGTAGGGAAGAATTCTAAGGCTCATTTTGACTGCCTCCAGAAGTTAGATCAGATGGCAAATTGGATTTGGTGCTAGGTCTTTCCCTTTAGGTTTTACCCCAACAATGTTTTCATTAGTTTCGCTCACTCTCGAAATCAAGCATTTTACAGCAGGTTGGAGCAGCCTGTATCTCAGCACAGGAATAAGGTAGGGAAGAATTCTAAGGCTCAGTTTGACTGCCTCCAGAAGTTAGATCAGATGGCAAATTGGATTTGGTGCTAGGTCTTTCCCTTTAGGTTTTACCCCAACAATGTTTTCATTAGTTTCGCTCACTCTCGAAATCAAGCATTTTACAGCAGGTTGGAGCAGCCTGTATCTCAGCACAGGAATAAGGTAGGGAAGAATTCTAAGGCTCATTTTGACTGCCTCCAGAAGTTAGATCAGATGGCAAATTGGATTTGGTGCTAGGTCTTTCCCTTTAGGTTTTACCCCAACAATGTTTTCATTAGTTTCGCTCACTCTCGAAATCAAGCATTTTGCAGCAGGTTGGAGCAGCCTGTATCTCAGCACAGGAATAAGGTAGGGAAGAATTCTAAGGCTCATTTTGACTGCCTCCAGAAGTTAGATCAGATGGCAAATTGGATTTGGTGCTAGGTCTTTCCCTTTAGGTTTTACCCCAACAATGTTTTCATTAGTTTCGCTCACTCTCGAAATCAAGCATTTTACAGCAGGTTGGAGCAGCCTGTATCTCAGCACAGGAATAAGGTAGGGAAGAATTCTAAGGATCATTTTGACTGCCTCCAGAAGTTAGATCAGATGGCAAATTGGATTTGGTGCTAGGTCTTTCCCTTTAGGTTTTACCCCAACAATGTTTTCATTAGTTTCGCTCACTCTCGAAATCAAGCATTTTACAGCAGGTTGGAGCAGCCTGTATCTCAGCACAGGAATAAGGTAGGGAAGAATTCTAAGGCTCATTTTGACTGCCTCCAGAAGTTAGATCAGATGGCAAATTGGATTTGGTGCTAGGTCTTTCCCTTTAGGTTTTACCCCAACAATGTTTTCATTAGTTTCGCTCACTCTCGAAATCAAGCATTTTACAGCAGGTTGGAGCAGCCTGTATCTCAGCACAGGAATAAGGTAGGGAAGAATTCTAAGGCTCATTTTGACTGCCTCCAGAAGTTAGATCAGATGGCAAATTGGATTTGGTGCTAGGTCTTTCCCTTTAGGTTTTACCCCAACAATGTTTTCATTAGTTTCGCTCACTCTCGAAATCAAGCATTTTACAGCAGGTTGGAGCAGCCTGTATCTCAGCACAGGAATAAGGTAGGGAAGAATTCTAAGGCTCATTTTGACTGCCTCCAGAAGTTAGATCAGATGGCAAATTGGATTTGGTGCTAGGTCTTTCCCTTTAGGTTTTACCCCAACAATGTTTTCATTAGTTTCGCTCACTCTCGAAATCAAGCATTTTACAGCAGGTTGGAGCAGCCTGTATCTCAGCACAGGAATAAGGTAGGGAAGAATTCTAAGGCTCATTTTGACTGCCTCCAGAAGTTAGATCAGATGGCAAATTGGATTTGGTGCTAGGTCTTTCCCTTTAGGTTTTACCCCAACAATGTTTTCATTAGTTTCGCTCACTCTCGAAATCAAGCATTTTACAGCAGGTTGGAGCAGCCTGTATCTCAGCACAGGAATAAGGTAGGGAAGAATTCTAAGGATCATTTTGACTGCCTCCAGAAGTTAGATCAGATGGCAAATTGGATTTGGTGCTAGGTCTTTCCCTTTAGGTTTTACCCCAACAATGTTTTCATTAGTTTCGCTCACTCTCGAAATCAAGCATTTTACAGCAGGTTGGAGCAGCCTGTATCTCAGCACAGGAATAAGGTAGGGAAGAATTCTAAGGATCATTTTGACTGCCTCCAGAAGTTAGATCAGATGGCAAATTGGATTTGGTGCTAGGTCTTTCCCTTTAGGTTTTACCCCAACAATGTTTTCATTAGTTTCGCTCACTCTCGAAATCAAGCATTTTACAGCAGGTTGGAGCAGCCTGTATCTCAGCACAGGAATAAGGTAGGGAAGAATTCTAAGGCTCATTTTGACTGCCTCCAGAAGTTAGATCAGATGGCAAATTGGATTTGGTGCTAGGTCTTTCCCTTTAGGTTTTACCCCAACAATGTTTTCATTAGTTTCGCTCACTCTCGAAATCAAGCATTTTACAGCAGGTTGGAGCAGCCTGTATCTCAGCACAGGAATAAGGTAGGGAAGAATTCTAAGGCTCATTTTGACTGCCTCCAGAAGTTAGATCAGATGGCAAATTGGATTTGGTGCTAGGTCTTTCCCTTTAGGTTTTACCCCAACAATGTTTTCATTAGTTTCGCTCACTCTCGAAATCAAGCATTTTACAGCAGGTTGGAGCAGCCTGTATCTCAGCACAGGAATAAGGTAGGGAAGAATTCTAAGGCTCATTTTGACTGCCTCCAGAAGTTAGATCAGATGGCAAATTGGATTTGGTGCTAGGTCTTTCCCTTTAGGTTTTACCCCAACAATGTTTTCATTAGTTTCGCTCACTCTCGAAATCAAGCATTTTACAGCAGGTTGGAGCAGCCTGTATCTCAGCACAGGAATAAGGTAGGGAAGAATTCTAAGGCTCATTTTGACTGCCTCCAGAAGTTAGATCAGATGGCAAATTGGATTTGGTGCTAGGTCTTTCCCTTTAGGTTTTTACCCCAACAATGTTTTCATTAGTTTCGCTCACTCTCGAAATCAAGCATTTTACAGCAGGTTGGAGCAGCCTGTATCTCAGCACAGGAATAAGGTAGGGAAGAATTCTAAGGCTCATTTTGACTGCCTCCAGAAGTTAGATCAGATGGCAAATTGGATTTGGTGCTAGGTCTTTCCCTTTAGGTTTTACCCCAACAATGTTTTCATTAGTTTCGCTCACTCTCGAAATCAAGCATTTTACAGCAGGTTGGAGCAGCCTGTATCTCAGCACAGGAATAAGGTAGGGAAGAATTCTAAGGCTCATTTTGACTGCCTCCAGAAGTTAGATCAGATGGCAAATTGGATTTGGTGCTAGGTCTTTCCCTTTAGGTTTTACCCCAACAATGTTTTCATTAGTTTCGCTCACTCTCGAAATCAAGCATTTTACAGCAGGTTGGAGCAGCCTGTATCTCAGCACAGGAATAAGGTAGGGAAGAATTCTAAGGATCATTTTGACTGCCTCCAGAAGTTAGATCAGATGGCAAATTGGATTTGGTGCTAGGTCTTTCCCTTTAGGTTTTACCCCAACAATGTTTTCATTAGTTTCGCTCACTCTCGAAATCAAGCATTTTACAGCAGGTTGGAGCAGCCTGTATCTCAGCACAGGAATAAGGTAGGGAAGAATTCTAAGGATCATTTTGACTGCCTCCAGAAGTTAGATCAGATGGCAAATTGGATTTGGTGCTAGGTCTTTCCCTTTAGGTTTTACCCCAACAATGTTTTCATTAGTTTCGCTCACTCTCGAAATCAAGCATTTTACAGCAGGTTGGAGCAGCCTGTATCTCAGCACAGGAATAAGGTAGGGAAGAATTCTAAGGCTCATTTTGACTGCCTCCAGAAGTTAGATCAGATGGCAAATTGGATTTGGTGCTAGGTCTTTCCCTTTAGGTTTTACCCCAACAATGTTTTCATTAGTTTCGCTCACTCTCGAAATCAAGCATTTTACAGCAGGTTGGAGCAGCCTGTATCTCAGCACAGGAATAAGGTAGGGAAGAATTCTAAGGCTCATTTTGACTGCCTCCAGAAGTTAGATCAGATGGCAAATTGGATTTGGTGCTAGGTCTTTCCCTTTAGGTTTTACCCCAACAATGTTTTCATTAGTTTCGCTCACTCTCGAAATCAAGCATTTTACAGCAGGTTGGAGCAGCCTGTATCTCAGCACAGGAATAAGGTAGGGAAGAATTCTAAGGCTCATTTTGACTGCCTCCAGAAGTTAGATCAGATGGCAAATTGGATTTGGTGCTAGGTCTTTCCCTTTAGGTTTTACCCCAACAATGTTTTCATTAGTTTCGCTCACTCTCGAAATCAAGCATTTTACAGCAGGTTGGAGCAGCCTGTATCTCAGCACAGGAATAAGGTAGGGAAGAATTCTAAGGATCATTTTGACTGCCTCCAGAAGTTAGATCAGATGGCAAATTGGATTTGGTGCTAGGTCTTTCCCTTTAGGTTTTACCCCAACAATGTTTTCATTAGTTTCGCTCACTCTCGAAATCAAGCATTTTACAGCAGGTTGGAGCAGCCTGTATCTCAGCACAGGAATAAGGTAGGGAAGAATTCTAAGGCTCATTTTGACTGCCTCCAGAAGTTAGATCAGATGGCAAATTGGATTTGGTGCTAGGTCTTTCCCTTTAGGTTTTACCCCAACAATGTTTTCATTAGTTTCGCTCACTCTCGAAATCAAGCATTTTACAGCAGGTTGGAGCAGCCTGTATCTCAGCACAGGAATAAGGTAGGGAAGAATTCTAAGGCTCATTTTGACTGCCTCCAGAAGTTAGATCAGATGGCAAATTGGATTTGGTGCTAGGTCTTTCCCTTTAGGTTTTACCCCAACAATGTTTTCATTAGTTTCGCTCACTCTCGAAATCAAGCATTTTACAGCAGGTTGGAGCAGCCTGTATCTCAGCACAGGAATAAGGTAGGGAAGAATTCTAAGGCTCATTTTGACTGCCTCCAGAAGTTAGATCAGATGGCAAATTGGATTTGGTGCTAGGTCTTTCCCTTTAGGTTTTACCCCAACAATGTTTTCATTAGTTTCGCTCACTCTCGAAATCAAGCATTTTACAGCAGGTTGGAGCAGCCTGTATCTCAGCACAGGAATAAGGTAGGGAAGAATTCTAAGGATCATTTTGACTGCCTCCAGAAGTTAGATCAGATGGCAAATTGGATTTGGTGCTAGGTCTTTCCCTTTAGGTTTTACCCCAACAATGTTTTCATTAGTTTCGCTCACTCTCGAAATCAAGCATTTTACAGCAGGTTGGAGCAGCCTGTATCTCAGCACAGGAATAAGGTAGGGAAGAATTCTAAGAATCATTTTGACTGCCTCCAGAAGTTAGATCAGATGGCAAATTGGATTTGGTGCTAGGTCTTTCCCTTTAGGTTTTACCCCAACAATGTTTTCATTAGTTTCGCTCACTCTCGAAATCAAGCATTTTACAGCAGGTTGGAGCAGCCTGTATCTCAGCACAGGAATAAGGTAGGGAAGAATTCTAAGGCTCATTTTGACTGCCTCCAGAAGTTAGATCAGATGGCAAATTGGATTTGGTGCTAGGTCTTTCCCTTTAGGTTTTACCCCAACAATGTTTTCATTAGTTTCGCTCACTCTCGAAATCAAGCATTTTACAGCAGGTTGGAGCAGCCTGTATCTCAGCACAGGAATAAGGTAGGGAAGAATTCTAAGGATCATTTTGACTGCCTCCAGAAGTTAGATCAGATGGCAAATTGGATTTGGTGCTAGGTCTTTCCCTTTAGGTTTTACCCCAACAATGTTTTCATTAGTTTCGCTCACTCTCGAAATCAAGCATTTTACAGCAGGTTGGAGCAGCCTGTATCTCAGCACAGGAATAAGGTAGGGAAGAATTCTAAGGCTCATTTTGACTGCCTCCAGAAGTTAGATCAGATGGCAAATTGGATTTGGTGCTAGGTCTTTCCCTTTAGGTTTTACCCCAACAATGTTTTCATTAGTTTCGCTCACTCTCGAAATCAAGCATTTTACAGCAGGTTGGAGCAGCCTGTATCTCAGCACAGGAATAAGGTAGGGAAGAATTCTAAGGATCATTTTGACTGCCTCCAGAAGTTAGATCAGATGGCAAATTGGATTTGGTGCTAGGTCTTTCCCTTTAGGTTTTACCCCAACAATGTTTTCATTAGTTTCGCTCACTCTCGAAATCAAGCATTTTACAGCAGGTTGGAGCAGCCTGTATCTCAGCACAGGAATAAGGTAGGGAAGAATTCTAAGAATCATTTTGACTGCCTCCAGAAGTTAGATCAGATGGCAAATTGGATTTGGTGCTAGGTCTTTCCCTTTAGGTTTTACCCCAACAATGTTTTCATTAGTTTCGCTCACTCTCGAAATCAAGCATTTTACAGCAGGTTGGAGCAGCCTGTATCTCAGCACAGGAATAAGGTAGGGAAGAATTCTAAGGCTCATTTTGACTGCCTCCAGAAGTTAGATCAGATGGCAAATTGGATTTGGTGCTAGGTCTTTCCCTTTAGGTTTTACCCCAACAATGTTTTCATTAGTTTCGCTCACTCTCGAAATCAAGCATTTTACAGCAGGTTGGAGCAGCCTGTATCTCAGCACAGGAATAAGGTAGGGAAGAATTCTAAGGCTCATTTGGACTGCCTCCAGAAGTTAGATCAGATGGCAAATTGGATTTGGTGCTAGGTCTTTCCCTTTAGGTTTTACCCCAACAATGTTTTCCTTTAGTTTCGCTCACTCTCGAAATCAAGCATTTTACAGCAGGTTGGAGCAGCCTGTATCTCAGCACAGGAATAAGGTAGGGAAGAATTCTAAGGATCATTTTGACTACCTCCAGAAGTTAGATCAGATGGCAAATTGGATTTGGTGCTAGGTCTTTCCCTTTAGGTTTTACCCCAACAATGTTTTCATTAGTTTCGCTCACTCTCGAAATCAAGCATTTTACAGCAGGTTGGAGCAGCCTGTATCTCAGCACAGGAATAAGGTAGGGAAGAATTCTAAGGATCATTTTGACTGCCCTCCAGAAGTTAGATCAGATGGCAAATTGGATTTGGTGCTAGGTCTTTCCCTTTAGGTTTTACCCCAACAATGTTACAATGTTTTCATTAGTTTCGCTCACTCTCGAAATCAAGCATTTTACAGCAGGTTGGAGCAGCCTGTATCTCAGCACAGGAATAAGGTAGGGAAGAATTCAAATGCTCATTTTGACTGCCTCCAGAAGTTAGATCAGATGGCAAATTGGATTTGGTGCTAGGTCTTTCCCTTTAGGTTTTACCCCAACAATGTTTTCATTAGTTTCGCTCACTCTCGAAATCAAGCATTTTACAGCAGGTTGGAGCAGCCTGTATCTCAGCACAGGAATAAGGTAGGGAAGAATTCTAAGGCTCATTTTGACTGCCTCCAGAAGTTAGATCAGATGGCAAATTGGATTTGGTGCTAGGGTCTTTCCCTTTAGGTTTTACCCCAACAATGTTTTCATTAGTTTCGCTCACTCTCGAAATCAAGCATTTTACAGCAGGTTGGAGCAGCCTGTATCTCAGCACAGGAATAAGGTAGGGAAGAATTCTAAGAATCATTTTTGACTGCCTCCAGAAGTTAGATCAGATGGCAAATTGGATTTGGTGCTAGGTCTTTCCCTTTAGGTTTTACCCCAACAATGTTTTCATTAGTTTCGCTCACTCTCGAAATCAAGCATTTTACAGCAGGTTGGAGCAGCCTGTATCTCAGCACAGGAATAAGGTAGGGAAGAATTCTAAGGCTCATTTTGACTGCCTCCAGAAGTTAGATCAGATGGCAAATTGGATTTGGTGCTAGGTCTTTCCCCTTTAGGTTTTACCCCAACAATGTTTTCATTAGTTTCGCTCACTCTCGAAATCAAGCATTTTACAGCAGGTTGGAGCAGCCTGTATCTCAGCACAGGAATAAGGTAGGGAAGAATTCTAAGGATCATTTTGACTGCCTCCAGAAGTTAGATCAGATGGCAAATTGGATTTGGTGCTAGGTCTTTCCCTTTAGGTTTTACCCCCAACAATGTTTTCATTAGTTTCGCTCACTCTCGAAATCAAGCATTTTACAGCAGGTTGGAGCAGCCTGTATCTCAGCACAGGAATAAGGTAGGGAAGAATTCTAAGGCTCATTTTGACTGCCTCCAGAAGTTAGATCAGATGGCAAATTGGATTTGGTGCTAGGTCTTTCCCTTTAGGTTTTACCCCAACAATGTTTTCATTAGTTTCGCTCACTCTCGAAATCAAGCATTTTACAGCAGGTTGGAGCAGCCTGTATCTCAGCACAGGAATAAGGTAGGGAAGAATTCTAAGGATCATTTTGACTGCCTCCAGAAGTTAGATCAGATGGCAAATTGGATTTGGTGCTAGGTCTTTCCCTTTAGGTTTTACCCCAACAATGTTTTCATTAGTTTCGGCTCACACTCGAAATCAAGCATTTTACAGCAGGTTGGAGCAGCCTGTATCTCAGCACAGGAATAAGGTAGGGAAGAATTCTAAGGATCATTTTGACTGCCTCCAGAAGTTAGATCAGATGGCAAATTGGATTTGGTGCTAGGTCTTTCCCTTTAGGTTTTACCCCAACAATGTTTTCATTAGTTTCGCTCACTCTCGAAATCAAGCATTTTACAGCAGGTTGGAGCAGCCTGGATCTCAGCACAGGAATAAGGTAGGGAAGAATTCTAAGGATCATTTTGACTGCCTCCAGAAGTTAGATCAGATGGCAAATTGGATTTGGTGCTAGGTCTTTCCCTTTAGGTTTTACCCCAACAATGTTTTCATTAGTTTCGCTCACTCTCGAAATCAAGCATTTTACAGCAGGTTGGAGCAGCCTGTATCTCAGCACAGGAATAAGGTAGGGAAGAATTCTAAGGCTCATTTGGACTGCCTCCAGAAGTTAGATCAGATGGCAAATTGGATTTGGTGCTAGGTCTTTCCCTTTAGGTTTTACCCCAACAATGTTTTCTTTAGTTTCGCTCACTCTCGAAATCAAGCATTTTACAGCAGGTTGGAGCAGCCTGTATCTCAGCACAGGAATAAGGTAGGGAAGAATTCTAAGGATCATTTTGACTACCTCCAGAAGTTAGATCAGATGGCAAATTGGATTTGGTGCTAGGTCTTTCCCTTTAGGTTTTACCCCAACAATGTTTTCATTAGTTTCGCTCACTCTCGAAATCAAGCATTTTACAGCAGGTTGGAGCAGCCTGTATCTCAGCACAGGAATAAGGTAGGGAAGAATTCTAAGGATCATTTTGACTGCCTCCAGAAGTTAGATCAGATGGCAAATTGGATTTGGTGCTAGGTCTTTCCCTTTAGGTTTTACCCCAACAATGTTTTCATTAGTTTCGCTCACTCTCGAAATCAAGCATTTTACAGCAGGTTGGAGCAGCCTGTATCTCAGCACAGGAATAAGGTAGGGAAGAATTCAAATGCTCATTTTGACTGCCTCCAGAAGTTAGATCAGATGGCAAATTGGATTTGGTGCTAGGTCTTTCCCTTTAGGTTTTTACCCCAACAATGTTTTCATTAGTTTCGCTCACTCTCGAAATCAAGCATTTTACAGCAGGTTGGAGCAGCCTGTATCTCAGCACAGGAATAAGGTAGGGAAGAATTCTAAGGCTCATTTTGACTGCCTCCAGAAGTTAGATCAGATGGCAAATTGGATTTGGTGCTAGGTCTTTCCCTTTAGGTTTTACCCCAACAATGTTTTCATTAGTTTCGCTCACTCTCGAAATCAAGCATTTTACAGCAGGTTGGAGCAGCCTGTATCTCAGCACAGGAATAAGGTAGGGAAGAATTCAAATGCTCATTTTGACTGCCTCCAGAAGTTAGATCAGATGGCAAATTGGATTTGGTGCTAGGTCTTTCCCTTTAGGTTTTACCCCAACAATGTTTTCATTAGTTTCGCTCACTCTCGAAATCAAGCATTTTACAGCAGGTTGGAGCAGCCTGTATCTCAGCACAGCAATAAGGTAGGGAAGAATTCTAAGGATCATTTTGACTGCCTCCAGAAGTTAGATCAGATGGCAAATTGGATTTGGTGCTAGGTCTTTCCCTTTAGGTTTTACCCCAACAATGTTTTCATTAGTTTCGCTCACTCTCGAAATCAAGCATTTTACAGCAGGTTGGAGCAGCCTGTATCTCAGCACAGGAATAAGGTAGGGAAGAATTCTAAGGATCATTTTGACTGCCTCCAGAAGTTAGATCAGATGGCAAATTGGATTTGGTGCTAGGTCTTTCCCTTTAGGTTTTACCCCAACAATGTTTTTCATTAGTTTCGCTCACTCTCGAAATCAAGCATTTTACAGCAGGTTGGAGCAGCCTGTATCTCAGCACAGGAATAAGGTAGGGAAGAATTCTAAGGATCATTTTGACTGCCTCCAGAAGTTAGATCAGATGGCAAATTGGATTTGGTGCTAGGTCTTTCCCTTTAGGTTTTACCCCCAACAATGTTTTCATTAGTTTCGCTCACTCTCGAAATCAAGCATTTTACAGCAGGTTGGAGCAGCCTGTATCTCAGCACAGGAATAAGGTAGGGAAGAATTCTAAGGATCATTTTGACTGCCTCCAGAAGTTAGATCAGATGGCAAATTGGATTTGGTGCTAGGTCTTTCCCTTTAGGTTTTTACCCCAACAATGTTTTCATTAGTTTCGCTCACTCTCGAAATCAAGCATTTTACAGCAGGTTGGAGCAGCCTGTATCTCAGCACAGGAATAAGGTAGGGAAGAATTCAAATGCTCA
>NW_027144553.1:0-35871 GCF_026170545.1 Melanerpes formicivorus | reverse complement strand
GAAGCTTGTTGGAGAGAATACAGGAACAAGCTGTGGGACTTGGTTATAGATGGTGATAAAACTGCTATAAAGCTGCAAAAGTCGTGGCGAGAATGCATGAACTGTGTTAAAAACCTACGAACTGAAACAGCGAATGGCTGCTGCAGTTAGAGCAACTTTATCAGGACGAGATGCAGCGCCAGGTGTATCTGAGTTGCAGCTGAAAGATGTGTCTGAGATCTATCGACCGATCGACCGGGGCCGCCCCCGATACATCTTGCGGCGACCACACCGCGTTTACCAGCCGTCACCACTGCCGTTTGCACACAGCGGGGGAACCTTCCTCTGACATCGCCAGCGACGGCTCGGACTCGGAAGACAATACCGGCAGCGAGGAATTCAAACAGCGCCGACTTTGCTTTACGGCCCCTCTTAGAAAAAATGGCGCGCTTGGAGGCTCGCGGTTACAGCGTTCCTGCCACCGCACTCCTCCCGCGAGCCCTGCCGGCCCCCGCGGATACCGACGGCTCCGACCAAGGCGGGTACCGGCTGACGCACCACCGACACCGACAGCACCGACAGTAGCAGCGGAGCAGCTGCCACGGCAGCAGCCCCCACCCCTTTCCCCCGCAGCGGCTTTAGCCGCACTACTCTGTTTTGATTTAAAGCAACAGTACTCATTTTGTCATTTCTGATTGTAACGTCTTTCAGAGATTTGTTATTTAGAGTTTTGTTAAGTTTTTCTAATAAGCATAATGAATAAGTAAGCATTTGGTATTTATAAGTACTTAGTACATAGTAATTGCAGTAAGGTGTATGCACTTAGTTAAGAGTTCAAATTGTAAGATTTTTCTTTTGGTTCGAACCTTCTTAGTTGTCTGCCTAGGCATTTCAAAGGAGCTCCATGTAATATAGTTAAGGAATGTATAAACAGCTTTTAATTTTGGAAAGTGTTTTTTAGTTAATGTACCAATTTTATTTCTTTTTAGACACTGATTTGATGGATTAATTTTAACATAGTTTTTTAAGGTTTTAAGGATTTTTAGTATTAGCATAAGTTAAGGTTTGTAGTAAATAGGTATTAATTTTAACAACTATTCCTTCACTAATGTGCAGAAGAACCAAGACTAAGAGGAAACAGCATTTCCCATGAAGTCGAACATCGATCACAATAACTGTTATGATAATCTGGGGTCAAAAGCATCAATCAAAAAAAAAAAAAAAAAAAAAAAAAAAAATTTGTCCTGAATGCTGAATTTGAAAATAGGCAGTTTTGGACTGGTAAATACAGAAAACCTATTTTGTGGTGAGAAAAAGGATTTAAATCCCCATGGAAAATTATTGAAAGGGATTGGCATAAGTGGGAAATAAAGACGAGAGAAATTTTCGTTGGGAAATATCAGGAATAATTAAAAGGATTAGTAAAAGGAAAAGTAAGAGACATAAGATTTTGAAGGCAGAGGAATTGAAATAACAAAAGCACAATGGGAAATGGTAAACGAACTAACCAAGGAAGTAGAGAAGAGACTCCAAATGGAATTTTGAAGTGGGTTAAGGAGTTAAAAAATCTGTAGGGCTCCTGAAGAATGTAACTGCTGCCGAGAAGAAAATACACCCGGCTGCTGGTTGCACCCCAGCAGGCCGAGGAGGCAGAGTTCACATATACTTGGTGGAGCCTAATTTGATCCTAACCCTATTTGTACATAAGTAGTCCAATCGAAATCAAAAACCACGTTCCCATGTGTGGAATCTTGATCAGCCAGAGGAGAAAAGACTTGAACTTGAAAAAGCAATAGTAAATTTTTCTGCTACAGTTGAAATCATGATGAATGCAAGCATAGATGTAATAAAAGTGCAGCAAATTGAAATCAATAGTCTCTCGAAAATATCTACTCAGAATAGATTAGCTTTGGATTTTTTATATGTTAAGGAAGGGGGTGTATGTGTAGTCATACATGTAAGTTGTTGTAGTTATGTTAATCTAGATAAACGAGTGAAAACAGATTTACAGGCGATTGTAAACCACAATCAGATATTACATCAGATTTCTTTGGATGATACTTCTTCTGTATTTAAAGGAATATGGGATAAGTTAACTTCTTGCTTATCGACTATAAGTTGCTTTAAAAAATTCTTTGCAATACCTGTTGGAATAATTGTAATATTGCTATGCATAATACTCTGCAATTGTTGTTACAAAATACTAAGACCTTTAAGTAAGATTGCTCATGTCAATGAGTTACAAGTAGAGAATTATGATCAGAATGTGATCAGAACAGATGAACTTAATTATGATCCAATTAAGAAGGTTCTGAAATATCTGGAAATTTTAACACAAATCAATGGTGACAAAAAAAAAAAAAAAGAGGGGGAATTGTGATGAATATACTGGTGATTTGTGTTAAAATTGTAAGACTTAGAGTGCACTGGGATTAAGGGTCAGGATCTTGTGAGGCCTGTTTAGAGGATAAAGAGAAAGAAACCTATCTTGCAGACTTGCAAGGACACTGTCTGGTTAATTGGAGACATCACGGCTGAGAAGGAGCTGTCTTAAAGATAAACATTCAGAACTGGGAATTTGTTTTCTTCAGATAAGAAGCCTGCACAATTGAGCATGTGTGAAAGTGGATGCTCTGACCCTTACCACACTGAATGTAGGGAGAAGGATTTGACCACCTATTCTAAGACTATCATATGCCTCCCTTCTATTTAGCATAAGTTTGCTTATATAGATGATGAAACTATATAAGATGAAGAAAACTATTGTAAGGTTGCTTTTTGGGTGAAGTTGGTACCAATAAGAGATTAGTATTACTAGGATGACCAAAACCACATTATTATGGGTAATTTTATATTGGGCAAAGCAATGAAGCTCTTTTGCTCTTGCTGATTGCCTGCAAGTTTTCTGTCTGTGAAGCTAGAGCCTGGCCAGATCTACCTTTACAGATTAAAGAAATCTTGCTACCATTAAACAAATTATGATTTTTGACCATCCTAGAGAAAATAGAGGTGCAACATAACAGGTAATAATGAATTGATTGAACTTTTTCAGACATGTCTGATAGGGATACCCAGACTTAATGTAAATATGTTTGTTAATTATAGTAGTAAGTTTTAAGGTTCTTAGGTATTATTGTACTCATTTTGATTATTGTTAAACTTGTTTATAATTGTATTATGCAAAGTGTTCAAGGAATAACTTCCAAGGCCTACTTGCACAAAAGAAAAACGGGGGAATTGTTGTCGGACAAGAGGGGACATGGGTCCCAGGAACACCTGTGCAATTCAGGCCTTGAAGAATTCTCTGTTGATAATATACTGGCGGAAAGGAGATGTGAGAAAGTGCTGATTGCTTGGTATGCTGAAGTCCAGCTGCCCCTGAGATGGGAGGCAAGCAAGATAAGGAAGAGGCGAGATCTGGGAAAGAGAGCAATTAGGCCGGATGGAAGAATTCCACAGAGTTGTGAAAACAATGATGTAACCTTTTAGAGAGCAACCAATAGTATGTTGCCAAGTGGGCATAATTATAGCAAACTGTATATAAGATGTGTCTGATGCTCAATAAAGTGGAATCCGCTGATCAAATTGGTCGTTAAAGCGGCCCCCTTCTTGCAGTAGGGCTAGGCTGGGGCAGGGCTGGGGCTGGGCTCGGGCTGGCGCTGGGTCCAGGGTTGGGCTGTGTCCAGGGCTTGGGCAGGACTGGGGCCGGGCTGGGGCTGGGGCTGGGCTGAGGGCAGGGCTGGGGCAGGGCTGGGGATGGGGCAGGGCTGGGGTTGGGTCCAGGGCTGTGGCTGGGCTGTGGCTGGGTCTGGGGCCGGGGCAGGGGCAGGGCTTGAACTGGGGCTGGGCTGGGGCCAAGGTTGGGGCTGGGGCTGGGCTGGTGGCGAGGGTGGGGCTGGAGCTGGAGCCAGGGCTGGGGCAGGAGCCAGGGCTGGGGCTGGGCTGAGGGCAGGGCTGGGGCTGGGGGCTGGGCTGGGGCAGGACTGGGACTGGGGCAGGGGCACGGGCCGAGGCTGGGGGACAGGGCTAGGGCTGGAGCTAGGGCAGGGATGGGGCCAGGCTGGAGCTGGGGCTGGGTCCAGGGCAGGGCTGGGGCTGGGGCTGGGCTGTGGCTGGAGCTGGGGCTGGGCCGGGGCAGGGCTGGGGCTGGGGCTGGAGCTGGGCTAGGGTCCAGGGTGGGGCCGGGGCTGGGGCAGTGAGTGGGGCTTGGCTGGGGCCAGGGCTGGGGCCAGGGGTGGGGCCGGGGCTGGGGCAGGGTCTGGGCGTGGGCTGGGGATGAGGCTGGGATGGGGCTGGGGCTGGGTCCAAGGTGGGGCTGGGTCCGGGGCTGGGGCAGGACTGGGGCCGGGCTGGGGCTGGGGCTGGGGCTGGGGCTGGGTCCAGGGCAGGGGCTGGACTGGGGCTGGGGCTGAGCACAGGGCTGGGTTAGGGCTGGGGCTGGGGCAGGGGCCGGGGATGGGTCCGGGGGGTGGGGCTGGGTCTGGAGCTGGGCTGCGCCTGGGCTGGGGATGAGGCTGGGGCAGGGCTAGGGCTGGGCTGGGACCGGGGCTGGGCTGGGGTAGGGCTGGCACAGGGCTGGGGCAGGGCTGAGGTCCGGCCAGGGGCTGGGGCTGGGGCAGGGCTGGGGCTAGGCTGGGGCTGGGCCTGGGGCTGGGCTGGGCGGGCACTGGGGACAGGGCTGGGGCCAGGCTGGGTCTGGGTCTGGGTCTGGGTCTGGGGCTGGGCTGGGCTGGGCTGGGGCTGGGGCTGGGCTGAGGGCACGGCCGGGCTAGGCCTGGCGCTGGGGCAGGGCTGGGCTACGGCTTGGGGCTGGGGCAGTGAGTGGGGCTTGGCTGGGGCCAGGGCCGGGGCCGGGGGTGGGGCCGGGGCTGGGGCAGGCCTGGGCCTGAGCTGGGGATGAGGCTGGGATGGGGCTGGGTATGGGTCCCAGGTGGGGCTGGGTCCAGGGCTGGGGCAGGACTGGGGCCGGGCTGGGGCTGGGGCTGGGTCCAGGGCAGGGGCTGGACTGGGGCTGGGGCTAGGCCGGGGCAAGGCTGGGGCAGGGGCTGGGCTGGGGCCGAGGGTGGGGCTGGGACTGGGGCTGGGGCTGAGGGCAGGGCTGGGCTAGGGCTGGGGCTGGGGCAGGGGCCGGGGGATGGGTCCGGGGGTGGGGCTGGGTCTGGGGCTGGGCTGGGCTGGGGCAGGGCTGGGCCTGGGCGGTGGCTGGGGCTAGCCTGGGTCTGGGCTGGGGCTGGGACTGGGTCCAGGGCAGGGGCTGGACTGGGGCTGGGGCTAGGCTGGGGCAGGGCTGGGGCTGGGCTCGGGCTGGCGCTGGGTCCAGGGTGGGGGTGTGTCCAGGGCTTGGGCAGGACTGGGGCCGGGCTGGGGCTGGGGCTGGGCTGAGGGCAGGGCTGGGGCAGGGCTGGGGATGGGGCAGGGCTGGGGTTGGGTCCAGGGCTGTGGCTGGGCTGTGGCTGGGTCTGGGGCCGGGGCAGGGGCAGGGCTTGAACTGGGGCTGGGCTGGGGCCAAGGTTGGGGCTGGGGCTGGGCTGGTGGCGAGGGTGGGGCTGGAGCTGGAGCCAGGGCTGGGGCAGGAGCCAGGGCTGGGGCTGGGCTGAGGGCAGGGCTGGGGCTGGGGGCTGGGCTGGGGCAGGACTGGGACTGGGGCAGGGGCACGGGCCGAGGCTGGGGACAGGGCTAGGGCTGGAGCTAGGGCAGGGATGGGGCCAGGCTGGAGCTGGGGCTGGGTCCAGGGCAGGGCTGGGGCTGGGGCTGGGCTGTGGCTGGAGCTGGGGCTGGGCCGGGGCAGGGGCTGGGGCTGGGGCTGGAGCTGGGCTAGGGTCCAGGGTGGGGGCCGGGGGCTGGGGCAGTGAGTGGGGCTTGGCTGGGGCCAGGGCAGGGGGCCGGGGGTGGGGCCGGGGCTGGGGCAGGGCTGGGACTGGGCTGGGGATGAGGCTGGGCTGGGGCCTGGGGCTGGGCTGAGGGCACGGCTGGGCTAGGCCTGGGGCTGGGGCAGGGCAGGGCTGGCTAGGGCTGGGGCTGGGACAGGGCTGGGGCTGGGGCTGAGGGTGGGGCTGGGGCTGGGCTAGGGCTGGGCTGGGCCCGGGGCTGCGACTGGGGCTGGGTCCAGGGCTGCAGCTGGGCTGTGGCTGGGGCTGGGCTGGGGCAGGGCTGGGGCTGGAGCTAGGGCTGGGCTGGGCTGGGTCCAGGGCAGGGGCTGGGCAGGGTCTGGGGCTGGGCCAGGGCAGGGCTGGGGCTGGAGCTGGGCTGGGGCTGAGTTTGGGGCTGGGGGCTGGGCTAGGGCTGGGCTAGGGCTGGGCTGGGGCAGGGGATGCGACTGATGCTGGGTCCAGGGCTGGGTCTGGGCTGTGGGTAGGGCTGCGCTGGGGCAGGGCTGGGGCTGTGGCTGGGGCTGGGCTGGGGCTGGGTCCAGGGCAGGGGCTGGGCTGGGGCTGGGGCTGGGCTGGGGCAGGGCTGGGCCTGGGCGGTGGCTGGGGCTAGCCTGGGTCTGGGCTGGGGCTGGGACTGGGTCCAGGGCAGGGGCTGGACTGGGGCTGGGGCTAGGCTGGGGCAGGGCTGGGGCCGGGCTGGGGCTGGGGCTGGGCTGAGGGCAGGGCTGGGGCGGGGCTGGGGATGGGGCAGGGCTGGGTTGGGTCCAGGGCTGTGGCTGGGCTGTGGCTGGGTCTGGGGCGGGGGCAGGGGCAGGGCTTGAACTGGGGCTGGGCTGGGGCCAAGGTTGGGGCTGGGGCTGGGCTGGTGGCGAGGGTGGGGCTGGAGCTGGAGCCAGGGCTGGGGCAGGAGCCAGGGCTGGGGCTGGGCTGAGGGCAGGGCTGGGGCTGGGGGCTGGGCTGGGGCAGGACTGGGACTGGGGCAGGGGCACGGGCCGAGGCTGGGGACAGGGCTAGGGGCTGGAGCTAGGGCAGGGATGGGGCCAGGCTGGAGCTGGGGCTGGGTCCAGGGCAGGGCTGGGGCTGGGGCTGGGCTGTGGCTGGAGCTGGGGCTGGGCCGGGGCAGGGCTGGGGCTGGGGCTGGAGCTGGGCTAGGGTCCAGGGTGGGGCCGGGGGCTGGGGCAGTGAGTGGGGCTTGGCTGGGGCCAGGGCTGGGGCCGGGGGGTGGGGCCGGGGCTGGGGCAGGGCTGGGCGTGGGCTGGGGATGAGGCTGGGATGGGGCTGGGGCTGGGTCCCAAGGTGGGGCTGGGTCCGGGGCTGGGGCAGGACTGGGGCCGGGCTGGGGCTGGGGCTGGGGCTGGGGCTGGGTCCAGGGCAGGGGCTGGACTGGGGCTGGGGCTGAGCACAGGGCTGGGTTAGGGCTGGGGCTGGGGCAGGGGCCGGGGATGGGTCCGGGGGTGGGGCTGGGTCTGGAGCTGGCTGCGCCTGGGCTGGGGATGAGGCTGGGGCAGGGCTAGGGCTGGGCTGGGACCGGGGCAGGGCTGGGGGTAGGGCTGGCACAGGGCTGGGGCAGGGCTGAGGTCCGGCCAGGGGCTGGGGCTGGGGCAGGGCTGGGGCTAGGCTGGGGCTGGGCCTGGGGCTGGGCTGGGCGGGCACTGGGGACAGGGCTGGGGCCAGGCTGGGTCTGGGTCTGGGTCTGGGTCTGGGGCTGGGCTGGGCTGGGCTGGGGCTGGGGCTGGGCTGAGGGCACGGCCGGGCTAGGCCTGGGGCTGGGGCAGGGCTGGGCTACGGCTTGGGGCTGGGGCAGTGAGTGGGGCTTGGCTGGGGCCAGGGCCGGGGGCCGGGGGTGGGGCCGGGGCTGGGGCAGGCCTGGCCTGAGCTGGGGATGAGGCTGGGATGGGGCTGAGTATGGGTCCCAGGTGGGGCTGGGTCCAGGGCTGGGGCAGGACTGGGGCCGGGCTGGGGCTGGGGCTGGGTCCAGGGCAGGGGCTGGACTGGGGCTGGGGCTGGGCCAGGGCAGGGCTGGGGCTGGAGCTGGGCTGGGGCTGAGTTTGGGGCTGGGGCTGGGCTAGGGCTGGGCTAGGGCTGGGCTGGGGCAGGGGATGCGACTGATGCTGGGTCCAGGGCTGGGTCTGGGCTGTGGGTAGGGCTGCGCTGGGGCAGGGCTGGGGCTGTGGCTGGGGCTGGGCTGGGGCTGGGTCCAGGGCAGGGGCTGGGCTGGGGCTGGGGCTGGGCTGGGGCAGGGCTGGGCCTGGGCGGTGGCTGGGGCTAGCCTGGGTCTGGGCTGGGGCTGGGACTGGGTCCAGGGCAGGGGGCTGGACTGGGGCTGGGCTAGGCTGGGGCAGGGCTGGGGCTGGGCTCGGGCTGGCGCTGGGTCCAGGGTGGGGCTGTGTCCAGGGCTTGGGCAGGACTGGGGCCGGGCTGGGGCTGGGGCTGGGCTGAGGGCAGGGCTGGGGCAGGGCTGGGGATGGGGCAGGGCTGGGGTTGGGTCCAGGGCTGTGGCTGGGCTGTGGCTGGTCTGGGGCCGGGGCAGGGGCAGGGCTTGAACTGGGGCTGGGCTGGGGCCAAGGTTGGGGCTGGGGCTGGGCTGGTGGCGAGGGTGGGGCTGGAGCTGGAGCCAGGGCTGGGGCAGGAGCCAGGGCTGGGGCTGGGCTGAGGGCAGGGCTGGGGCTGGGGGCTGGGCTAGGGCAGGACTGGGACTGGGGCAGGGGCACGGGCCGAGGCTGGGGACAGGGCTAGGGCTGGAGCTAGGGCAGGGATGGGGCCAGGCTGGAGCTGGGGCTGGGTCCAGGGCAGGGCTGGGGCTGGGGCTGGGCTGTGGCTGGAGCTGGGGCTGGGCCGGGGCAGGGCTGGGGCTGGGGCTGGAGCTGGGCTAGGGTCCAGGGTGGGGCCGGGGCTGGGGCAGTGAGTGGGGCTTGGCTGGGGCCAGGGCTGGGGCCGGGGGTGGGGCCGGGGCTGGGGCAGGGCTGGGCGTGGGCTGGGGATGAGGCTGGGATGGGGCTGGGGCTGGGTCCAAGGTGGGGCTGGGTCCGGGGCTGGGGCAGGACTGGGGCCGGGCTGGGGCTGGGGCTGGGGCTGGGGCTGGGTCCAGGGCAGGGGCTGGACTGGGGCTGGGGCTGAGCACAGGGCTGGGTTAGGGCTGGGGCTGGGGCAGGGGCCGGGGGATGGGTCCGGGGGTGGGGCTGGGTCTGGAGCTGGGCTGCGCCTGGGCTGGGGATGAGGCTGGGGCAGGGCTAGGGCTGGGCTGGGACCGGGGCTGGGCTGGGGTAGGGCTGGCACAGGGCTGGGGCAGGGCTGAGGTCCGGCCAGGGGCTGGGGGCTGGGGGCAGGGCTGGGGCTAGGCTGGGGCTGGGCCTGGGGCTGGGCTGGGCGGGCACTGGGGACAGGGCTGGGGCCAGGCTGGGTCTGGGTCTGGGTCTGGGTCTGGGTCTGGGGCTGGGCTTGGGCTGGGCTGGGGCTGGGGGCTGGGCTGAGGGCACGGCCGGGCTAGGCCTGGGGCTGGGGCAGGGCTGGGCTACGGCTTGGCTGGGACCGGGGATGGGCTGGGGTAGGGCTGGCACAGGGCTAGGCCTGGGGCTGGGCTGGGGCCGAGTCTGGGGCTGGGTCTGGGGCCGGGGCAGGGGCAGGGCTTGAACTGGGGCTGGGCTGGGGACAAGGTTGGGGCTGGGGCTGGGCTGGTGGCGAGGGTGGGCTGGAGCTGGAGTCAGGGCTGGGGCAGGAGCCAGGGGCTGGGGCTGGACTGAGGGCAGGGCTGGGCTAGGGCTGGGGCTGGGGCAGGGGGCCGGGGATGGGTCCGGGGGTGGGGCTGGGTCTGGGGCTGGGCTGCGCCTGGGCTGGGGATGAGGCTGGGGCAGGGCTAGGGCTGGAGCTAGGGCAGGGATGGGGCCAGGCTGGGGCTGGGGCTGAGTCCAGGGCAGGGCTGGGGCTGGGGCTGGGTCCAGGGCTGTGGCTGGGCTGTGGCTGGAGCTGGGGCTGGGCCGGGGCAGGGCTGGGCTAGGGCTGGGCTGGGGCCGGGGCTGGGGCAGTAAGTGGGGCTTGGCTGGGGCCAGGGCCGGGGCCGGGGGTGGGGCCGGGGCTGGGGCAGGGCTGGGCCTGGGCTGGGGATGAGGCTGGGATGGGGCTGGGGCTGGGTCCAAGGTGGGGCTGGGTCCGGGGCTGGGGCAGGACTGGGGCCGGGCTGGGGCTGGGGCTGGGGCTGGGTCCAGGGCAGGGGCTGGACTGCGGCTGGGGCTAGGCCGGGGCAAGGCTGGGGCAGGGGCTGGGCTGGGGCCGAGGGTGGGGCTGGGACTGGGGCTGGGGCTGAGGGCAGGGCTGGGCTAGGGCTGGGGCTGGGGCTGGGTCCAGGGCTGTGGCTGGGCTGTGGCTGGAGTTGGGGCTGGGCCGGGGCAGGGCTGGGGGCTGGGGCAAGGCTGGGCTAGGGCTGGGCTGGGGCCGGGGCTGGGGCCGTGAGTGGGGCTTGGCTGGGGCCAGGGCTGGGGCCGGGGGTGGGGGCCGGGGCTGGGGCAAGGGCTGGGTCCAGGGCAGGGCTGGGGCTGGGGCTGGAGCTGGGGCTGGGCCGGGGCAGGGCTGGGGCTGGGGCAAGGCTGGGCTAGGGCTGGGCTGGGGCCGGGGCTGGGGCCGGTGAGTGGGGCTTGGCTGGGACCAGAGCTGGGGGCCGGGGGTGGGGCCGGGGCTGGGGCAGGGCTGGGACTGGGCTGGGGATGAGGCTGGGGGTGGGGCTGGGGCTGGGTCCAAGGTGGGGCTGGGTCCGGGGCTGGGGCAGGACTGGGGCAGGCTGGGGCTGGGCTGGGCTGGGGCTGGGTCCAGGGCAGGGATGGGGCTGGGGCTGGGGCTGGGACCAGGGCTGCTCTGGGGTAAGGCTGGCACAGGGCTGGGGCTGGGGCTGGGGCTGGGGCGGGGACTGGGACAGGGCTAGGCCTGGGGCTGGGCTGGGGCCGAATCTGGGGTCGGGGCTGGGGGCCGGGGCAGGGGCCGGGCTGGGACAGGGCTGGAACTGGGGTTGCGCTGGGATGGAGCCAAGGTTGGGTCTGGGGCTGGGCTGGTGGCGAGGGTGGGGCTGGGGCTGCGGACAGGGCTGGGGCTAGGGCTGAGGTAGGGGTAGGGCTGGGGCTGGATTGGGGCCAGGGCTGGGGCAGGACTAGGCTTGAGGCTGGGCCTTGGGCTGGGGCTGGGTTGGCGCAGGGCTGGGGCTGGGGCTGGAGCCAGGTTTGGGGCAGGAGCCAGGGCTGGGGCAGGGCTGAGGTCAGGCCTGGGGCTGCGGCTGGGGCAGGGCTGGGGCTGGGGCTGGGGCTGGGGCTGGGGCTGGGGCTGGGCTGTGGCTGGGCCGGGGCAGGGCTGGGCTGAGGCAGGGCTGGGGCTGGGGCAGGGCTGGGCTGGGGCCGGGGCTGGGGATGGGGCTGGGACTGGGAGAGTGCTGGGGCTGGGGCTGGGTCCAGGGCTGGGGCTGGGCGGTGGCTGGGGCAGGGCTGGGGCAGGGCTGGGGCTGGGGCTTGGCTGGGGGCAGGGATGGGGATGGGACTGAGCTGGGCTGGGGCAGGGCTGGGCCTTGGCTGGGGATGAGGCTGGGGTGGGGCTGGGGCTGGGTCCAGGGCAGGGGCTGGGCTGGGGCTGGGTCCAGGTTGGGGCTGGGGCAGGGCTGGGGGCAGGGCTGGGCCTGGGCATTGGCTGGGGCTGGCTTGGGGCTTGGCTGGGGCTGGGACTGGGACCAGGGCTGTGGCTGGGCTGTGGCTGGAGCTGGGCTGGGGCTGAGGGTGGGGCTGGGGCTGGGCTAGGGCTGGGCTGGGGCCGGGGCTGCGAATGGGGCTGGGTCCAGGGCTGGGGCTGGGCTGTGGATAGGGCTGGGCCTGGGTCCAGGGCAGGGGCTGGGCTGGGGCTGGGGCTGTGCTGGGGCAGGGCTGGGCCAGGGCGGTGGCTGGGGCAGGCCTAGGGCTGCGCTGGGGCTGGACTGGGGCTGGGGCTAGGATGGGGCAGGGCTGGGGCTGGGGCCGGGTCTGGGGCTGGGCTGGGCTGGGCTGGGCTGGGGCTGGGGCTGGGCTGAGGGCACGGCTGGGCTAGGCCTGGGGCTGCGGCAGGGCTAGATTAGAGCTGGGCTGAGGCCGGGGCTGGGGCTGGGACTGGGGCAGGGCAGGGCTGGGCTAGGGCTGGGGCTGGTACAGGGCTGGGGCTGGGGCTGGGCTAGGGCAGGTCTCGGCCCGGGGCTGCGACTGGGGCTGGGTCCAGGGCAGGGGCTGGGCAGGGGCTGGGGCTGGGCCAGGGCAGGGCTGGGGCAGGGGCTGGGCTGGGGCCGAGGGTGGGGCTGGGGCTGGGGCTGGGGCTGAGGGCAGGGCTGGGGCAGGGCTGGGGCTGGGGCAGGGGCCGGGGCTGGGGATAGGGCTGGGGCCAGAGCTGGGGCAGGGCTGGGGCCAGGCTGGGGCTGGGGCCGGGGCTAGGGCCGGGGGTGGGGCTGGGGCTGGGGCAGGGCTGGGCCTGGGCTGGGGATGAGGCTGGGGTGGGGCTGGGCCTGGGGCTGGGCTGGGGGCCGGGGCTGCGACTGGGGCTGGGTCCAGGGCTGGGGCTGGGCTGTGGGTAGTGCTGGGCCTGGGTCCAGGGCAGGGGCTGGGCTGGGGCTGGGGCTGGGCTGGGGCAGGGCTGGGCCAGGGCGGTGGCTGGGGCAGGCCTAGGGCTGCGCTGGGGCTGGACTGGGGCTGGGGCTAGGATGGGGCAGGGCTGGGGCTGGGGCCGGGTCTGGGGCTGGGCTGGGCTGGGCTGGGCTGGGGCTGGGGCTGGCCTGAGGGCACGGCTGGGCTAGGCCTGGGGCTGGGGCAGGGCTAGATTAGAGCTAGGCTGAGGCCGGGGCTGGGGCTGGGACTGGGGCAGGGCAGGGCTGGGCTAGGGCTGGGGCTGGTACAGGGCTGGGGCTGGGGCTGGGCTAGGGCAGGTCTCGGCCCGGGGCTGCGACTGGGGCTGGGTCCAGGGCAGGGGCTGGGCAGGGGCTGGGGCTGGGCCAGGGCAGGGCTGGGGCAGGGGCTGGGCTGGGGCCGAGGGTGGGGCTGGGGCTGGGGCTGGGGCTGAGGGCAGGGCTGGGGCAGGGCTGGGGCTGGGGCAGGGGCCGGGGCTGGGGATAGGGCTGGGGCCAGAGCTGGGGCAGGGCTGGGGCCAGGCTGGGGCTGGGGCCGGGGCTAGGGCCGGGGGTGGGGCTGGGGCTGGGGCAGGGCTGGGCCTGGGCTGGGGATGAGGCTGGGGTGGGGCTGGGCCTGGGGCAGGGCTGGGCCTGGGCTGGGGAGGAGGCTGGGGTGGGGCTGGGGCTGGGTCCAGGGCAGGGGCTGGGCTGGGGCTGGGGCTAGCCTGGGGCAGGGCTGGGCCTGGGCTGGGGATGAGGCTGGGGTGGGGCTGGGGCTGGGTCCAGGGCAGGGCTGGGGCTTGGGCTGGGCTGGGACCGGGGCTGGGCTGGGGTAAGGCTGGCACAGGGCTGGGGCTGGGGCTGGGGCGGGGACTGGGACAGGGCTAGGCCTGGGGCTGGGCTGGGGCCGAATCTGGGGTCAGGGCTGGGGCCGGGGCAGGGGCTGGGCTGGGACAGGGCTGGAACTGGGGTTGCGCTGGGCTGGAGCCAATGTTGGGTCTGGGGCTGGGCTGGTGGCGAGGGTGGGGCTGGGGCTGGGGCTGCGGACAGGGCTGGGGCTAGGGCTGAGGTAGGGGTAGGGCTGGGGCTGGATTGGGGCCAGGGCTGGGGCAGGACTAGGCTTGAGGCTGGGCCTTGGGCTGGGGCTGGGTTGGCGCAGGGCTGGGGCTGGGGCTGGAGCCAGGTTTGGGGCAGGAGCCAGGGCTGGGGCAGGGCTGAGGTCAGGCCTGGGGCTGCAGCTGGGGGCAGGGCTGGGGCTGGGCCTGGGGCTGGGGCTGGGCCTGGGGCTGGGGCTGGGACAGGGCTGGGGCGAGGCTGGGTCTGGGGCTGGGCTGAGGGCAGGGCTGGGGCTGGGGCTGGGGCTGGGCTGTGGCTGGGCCGGGGCAGGGCTGGGCTGAGGCAGGGCTGGGGCTGGGGCAGGGCTGGGCTGGGGCCGGGGCTGGGGATGGGGCTGGGCTGGGGTAGGGCTGGGGCTGGGGCTTGGCTGGGGGCAGGGATGGGGATGGGGCTGAGCTGGGCTGGGGCAGGGCTGGGCCTGGGCTGGGGATGAGGCTGGGGTGGGGCTGGGGTGGGTCCAGGGCAGGGGCTGGGCTGGGGCTGGGTCCAGGTTGGGGCTGGGGCTGGGCTGGGGGCAGGGCTGGGCCTGGGCACTGGCTGGGGCTGGCCTGGGGCTTGGCTGGGGCTGGGACTGGGACCAGGGCTGTGGCTGGGCTGTGGCTGGAGCTGGGCTGGTGGCGAGGGTGGGGCTGGGGCTGTGGACAGGGCTGGGGCTAGGGCTGAGGTAGGGGTAGGGCTGGGGCTGGATTGGGGCCAGGGCTGGGGCAGGACTAGGCTTGAGGATGGGCCTTGGGCTGGGGCTGGGTTGGCGCAGGGCTGGGGCTGGGCTGGGACCAGGACTGGGCTGGGACCAGGACTGGGCTGGGGCAGGGACTAGGGTAGGGCTGGGGCTGGGGCTGGGCCAGGGCTTGGGTTGGGCAGGGACAGGGGCTGGGCTGGGGTAGGGCTGGCACAGGGCTGGGGCAGGGCTGAGGTCCGGCCAGGGACTGGGGCTGGGGCAGGGCTGGGGCTAGGCTGGGGCTGGGCCTGGGGCTGGGCTGGGCTGGGGCTGGGGACAGGGCTGGGGCCAGGCTGGGTCTGGGTCTGGGGCTGGGCTGGGCTGAGGGCACGGCTGGGCTAGGCCTGGGGCTGGGGCAGGGCTAGGTTAGAGCTGGGCTGAGGCCGGGGCTGGGGCTGGGACTGGGGCAGGGCAGGGCTGGGCTAGGGCTGGGGCTGGGACAGGGCTGGGGCTGGGGCTGGGCTAGGGCAGGTCTCGGCCCGGGGCTGCGACTGGGGCTGGGTCCAGAGCAGGGGCTGGGCAGGGGCTGGGGCTGGGCCAGGGCAGGGCTGGGGCAGGGGCTGGGGCTGAGGGCAGGGCTGGGCTAGGGCTGGGGCTGGGGCAGGGGCCGGGGCTGGGGATAGGGCAGGGGCCAGAGCTGGGGGAGGGCTGGGGGCAGGCTGGGCCTGGGGCCGGGGCTAGGGCCGGGGGTGGGGCTGGGGCTGGGGCAGGGCTGGGCCTGGGCTGGGGATGAGGCTGGGGTGGGGCTGGGCCTGGGGCAGGGCTGGGCCTGGGCTGGGGAGGAGGCTGGGGTGGGGCTGGGGCTGGGTCCAGGGCAGGGGCTGGGCTGGGGCTGGGGCTAGGCTGGCACAAGGCTGGGGCAGGGATGGGGATGGGGCTGGGCTGGGCTGGGGTAGGGCTGGGCCTGGGTTGGGGATGAGGCTGGGGTGGGGCTGGGGCTGGGTCCAGGGCAGGGGCTGGGCTGGGGCTGGGGCTAGGCTGGGGCAGGGCTGGGCCTGGGCTGGGGATGAGGCTGGGGTGGGGCTGGGGCTGGGTCCAGGGCAGGGCTGGGGCTTGGGCTGGTCTGGGACCAGGGCTGGGCTGGGGTAAGGCTGGCACAGGGCTGGGGCTGGGGCGGGGACTGGGACAGGGCTAGGCCTGGGGCTGGGCTGGGGCCGAATCTGGGGTCGGGGCTGGGGCCGGGGCAGGGGCCGGGCTGGGACAGGGCTGGAACTGGGGTTGCGCTGGGCTGGAGCCAAGGTTGGGTCTGGGGCTGGGCTGGTGGCGAGGGTGGGGCTGGGGCTGCGGACAGGGCTGGGGCTAGGGCTGAGGTAGGGGTAGGGCTGGGGCTGGATTGGGGCCAGGGCTGGGGCAGGACTAGGCTTGAGGCTGGGCCTTGGGCTGGGGCTGGGTTGGCGCAGGGCTGGGGCTGGTGCTGGAGCCAGGTTTGGGGCAGGAGCCAGGGCTGGGGCAGGGCTGAGGTCAGGCCTGGGGCTGCAGCTGGGCCAGGGCTGGGGCTGGGCCTGGGGCTGGGGCTGGGCCTGGGGCTGGGGCTGGGACAGGGCTGGGGCGAGGCTGGGTCTGGGGCTGGGCTGAGGGCAGGGCTGGGTCTGGGGCTGGGGCTGGGCTGTGGCTGGGCCGGGGCAGGGCTGGGCTGAGGCAGGGCTGGGGCTGGGGCAGGGCTGGGCTGGGGCCGGGGCTGGGGATGGGTCGGGGGTGGGCCTTGGCTGGGGCTGGGGCTGGGTCCAGGGCAGGGCTGGGGCTGGGGCTGGGTCCAGGGCTGTGGCTGGAGCTGGGGCTGGGCCGGGGCAGGGCTGGGGCTGGGGCTGGAGCTGGGCTAGGGCTGGGCTGGGGCTGGGGCTGGGGCAGTGAGTGGGGCTTGGCTGGGGCCAGGGCTGGGGCCGGGGGTGGGGATGAGGCTGGGATGGGGCTGGGGCTGGGTCCAAGGTGGGGCTGGGTCCGGGGCTGGGGCAGGACTGGGGCCGGGCTTGGGCTGGTGCTGGGGCTGGGTCCAGGGCAGGGGCTGGACTGGGGCTGGGGCTGGGCCGGGGCAAGGCTGGGGCAGGGGCTGGGCTGGGGCCGAGGGTGAAGCTGGGACTGGGGCTGGGGCTGAGGGCAGGGCTGGGCCAGGGCTGGGGCTGGGGCAGGGGCCGGGGATGGGTCCGGGGTTGGGGCTGGGTCTGGAGCTGGGCTGCGCCTGGGCTGGGGATGAGGCTGGGGCAGGGCTAGGGCTGGGCTGGGACCGGGGCTGGGCTGGGGTAGGGCTGGCACAGGGCTGGGGCAGGGCTGAGGTCCGGCCAGGGGCTGGGGCTGGGGCAGGGCTGGGGCTAGGCTGGGGCTGGGCCTGGGGCTGGGCTGGGCGGGCACTGGGGACAGGGCTGGGGCCAGGCTGGGTCTGGGTCTGGGTCTGGGTCTGGGTCTGGGGCTGGGCTGGGCTGGGGCTGGGGCTGGGCTGAGGGCACGGCTGGGCTAGGCCTGGGGCTGGGGCAGGGCTGGGCTACGGCTTTGCTGGGACCGGGGATGGGTCCGGGGGTGGGGGTGGGGCTGGGGCTGGGGCAGGGCTGGGCCTTGGCTGGGGATGAGGCTGGGGTGGGGCTGGGGCTGGGGCTGGGTCCAGGGTTGGGGCTGGGCTGGGGCTGGGACTGGGGCAGGGCTAGGGCTGGGCTGGGGGCAAGGATGGGGTTTGGGCTGGGGCTGGGCCAGGGCTTTGGCTAGGCTGGGACCGGGGCTGGGCTGGGGTAGGGCTGGCACAGGGCTAGGCCTGGGGCTGGGCTGGGGCCGAGTCTGGGGCTGGGTCTGGGGCCGGGGTAGGGGCAGGGCTTGAACTGGGGCTGAACTGGGGCCAAGGTTGGGGCTGGGGCTGGGCTGGTGGCGAGGGTGGGGCTGGAGCTGGAGCCAGGGCTGGGGCAGGAGCCAGGGCTGGGGCTGGGCTGAGGGCAGGGCTGGGGCTGGGGGCTGGGATGGGGCAGGACTGGGACTGGGGCAGGGTCCAGGGCAGGGCTGGGGCTGGGGCTGGGTCCAAGGCTGTGGCTGGGCTGTGGCTGGAGCTGGGGCTGGGCCGAGGCAGGGCTGGGCTAGGGCTGGGCTGGGGCCGGGGCTGGGGCAGTGAGTGGGGCTTGGCTGGGGCCAGGGCTGGGGCCGGGGGTGGGGCCGGGGCTGGGGCAGGGCTGGGCCTGGGCTGGGGATGAGGCTGGGATGGGGCTGGGGCTGGGTCCAAGGTGGGGCTGGGTTCGGGGCTGGGGCAGGACTGGGGCCAGGCTGAGGCTGGGACTGGGGCTGGGGCTGAGGGCAGGGCTGGGCCTGGGCTGGGGATGAGGCTGGGGTGGGGCTGGGGCTGGGTCCAAGGTGGGGCTGGGTCCGGGGCTGGGGCAGGACTGGGGCCAGGCTGGGGCTGGGGCTAGGGCTGGGTCCAGGGCAGGGGCTGGACTGGGGCCGAGGGTGGGGCCAGGACTGGGGCTGGGGCTGAGGGCAGGGCTGGGCTAGGGCTAGGGCTGGGGCTGGGACTGGGGCTGGGGCCAAGGTTGGGGCTGGGGCTGGGGCTGGTGGCGAGGGTGGGGCTGGGGCTAGGGCTGCAGACAGGGCTGGGGCTAGGGCTGAGGTAGGGGTAGGGCTGGGGCTGGATTGGGGCCAGGGCTGGGGCAGGACTAGGCTTGAGGCTGGGCCTTGGGCTGGGGCTGGGTTGGCGCAGGGCTGGGGCTGGGGCTGGAGCCAGGTTTGGGGCAGGAGCCAGGGCTGGGGCAGGGCTGAGGTCAGGCCTGGGGCTGCGGCTGGGGCAGGGCTGGGGCTGGGGCTGGGGCTGGGCCTGGGGCTGGGGCTGGGACAGGGCTGGGGCGAGGCTGGGGCTGGGGCGAGGCTGGGTCTGGGTCTGGGCTGAGGGCAGGGCTGGGGCTGGGGCTGTGGCTGGGCTGTGGCTGGGCCGGTGCAGGGCTGGGCTGGGGCAGGGCTGGGCTGGGGCCGGGGCTGGGGATGGGTCGGGGGTGGGCCTTGGCTGGGGATGAGGCTGGGGTGGGGCTGGGGCTGGGTCCAGGGCTGGGGCTGGGCTGTGGCTGGGCTGGGGCAGGGCTGGGCTGAGGCAGGGCTGGGGCTGGGGCAGGGCTGGCACAGGGCTAGACCTGGGGCTGGGCTGGGGCCGAGTCTGGGGCTGGGTCTGGGGCCGGGGCAGGGGCAGGGCTTGAACTGGGGCTGGGCTGGGGCCAAGGTTGGGGCTGGGGCCGGGGCTGGGGCAGGACTGGGGCCGGGCTGGGCCTGGGGCTGGGGCTGGGGCTGGGTCCAGGGCTTGGGTTGGGCAGGGACAGGGGCTGGGCTGGGGTAGGGCTGGCACAGGGCTGGGGCAGGGCTGAGGTCCGGCCAGGGGCTGGGGCTGGGGCAGGGCTGGGGCTAGGCTGGGGCTGGGCCTGGGGCTGGGCTGGGCTGGGGCTGGGGACAGGGCTGGGGCTAGGCTGGGTCTGGGTCTGGGGCTGGGCTGGGCTGGGGCTGGGGCTGGGCTGAGGGCACGGCTGGGCTAGGCCTGGGGCTGGGGCAGGGCTAGGTTAGAGCTGGGCTGAGGCCGGGGCTGGGGCTGGGACTGGGGCAGGGCAGGGCTGGGCTAGGGCTGGGGCTGGGACAGGGCTGGGGCTGGGGCTGGGCTAGGGCAGGTGTGGGCCCGGGGGCTGCGACTGGGGCTGGGTCCAGGGCAGGGGCTGGGCAGGGACTGGGGCTGGGCTAGGGCAGGGCTGGGGCAGGGGCTGGGCTGGGGCCGAGGGTGGGGCTGGGGCTGGGGCTGGGGCTGAGGGCAGGGCTGGGGCAGGGCTGGGGCTGGGGCAGGGGCCGGGGCTGGGGATAGGGCTGGGGCCAGAGCTGGGGCAGGGCTGGGGCCAGGCTGGGGCTGGGGCCGGGGCTAGGGCCGGGGGTGGGGCTGGGGCTGGTTCAGGGCTGGGCCTGGGCTGGGGATGAGGCTGGGGTGGGGCTGGGCCTGGGGCAGGGCTGGGCCTGGGCTGGGGAGGAGGCTGGGGTGGGGCTGGGGCTGGGTCCAGGGCAGGGGCTGGACTGGGGCTGGGGCTAGGCTGGGGCAGGGCTGGGGCTGGGCTGGGCCTGGCGCTGGGTCCAGGGTGGGGCTGTGTCCAGGGCTGGGGCAGGACTGGGGCCGGGCTTGGGCTGGGGCTGGGCTGAGGGCAGGGCTGGAGCAGGGCAGGGCTGGGCTAGGGCTGGGGCTGGGACAGGGCTGTGGCTGGGCTGTGGCTGGAGCTGGGCTGGGGCTGAGGGTGGGGCTAGGGCTGGGCTGGAGCAGGGCTGGGGCCGGGGCTGCTACTGGGGCTGGGTCTAGGGCTGTGGCTGGGCTGTGGCTGGGGCTGGGCTGGGGCAGGGGCTGGGCTGGGTCCGAGGGTGGGGCTGGGGCCAGAGCTGGGGCTGGGCTGGGGCCGGGCTGGGGCTGGGTTCGGTGCAGGGCTGGGGCTGGGCAGGGCGGCGGCTGGGGCAGGGCTGGGCTACGGCTGGGCTGGGACCGGGGATGGGTCCGGGGGTGGGGGTGGGGCAGGGTCTGGGGCAGGGCTGGGCCTTGGCTGGGGATGAGGCTGGGGTGGGGCTGGGGCTGGGTCCAGGGCTGGGGCTGGGCTGGGGCTGGGACTGGGGCAGGGCTAGGGCTGGGCTGCGAGCAAGGATGGGGTTTGGGCTGGGGCTGGGCCAGGGCTTTGGCTAGGCTGGGACCGGGGCTGGGCTGGGGTAGGGCTGGCACAGGGGAAGGCCTGGGGCTGGGCTGGGGCCGAGTCTGGGGCTGGGTCTGGGGCCGGGGCAGGGGCAGGGCTTGAACTGGGGCTGGGCTGGGGCCAAGGTTGGGGCTGGGGCTGGGCTGGTGGCGAGGGTGGGGCTGGAGCTGGAGCCAGGGCTGGGGCAGGAGCCAGGGCTGGGGCAGGGCTGTGGTCAGGCCTGGGGCTGCGGCTGGGGCAGGGCTGGGGCTGGGGCTGGGCTGAGGGCAGGGCTGGGGCTGGGGGCTGGGATGGGGCAGGACTGGGACTGGGGCAGGGGCACGGGCCGAGGCTGGGGACAGGGCTAGGGCTGGAGCTTGGGCAGGGATGGGGCCAGGCTGGGTCTGGGGCTGGGCTGGGCTGGGGCTGGGGCTGGGCTGAGGGCACGGCTGGGCTAGGCCTGGGGCTGCGGCAGGGCTAGGTTAGAGCTGGGCTGAGGCCGGGGCTGGGGCTGGGACTGGGGCAGGGCAGGGCTGGGCTAGGGCTGGGGCTGGGACAGGGCTGGGGCTGGGCAGGGGCTGGGGCTGGGCCAGGGCAGGGCTGGGGCAGGGGCTGGGCTGGGGCCGAGGGTGGGGCTGGGGCTGGGGCTGGGGCTGGGGCTGAGGGCAGGGCTGGGGCAGGGCTGGGGCAGGGGCAGGGGCCGGGGCTGGGGATAGGGCTGGGGCCAGAGCTGGGGCAGGGCTGGGGCCAGGCTGGGGCTGGGGCCGGGGCTAGGGCCGGGGGGTGGGGCTGGGGCTGGGGCAGGGCTGGGCCTGGGCTGGGGATGAGGCTGGGGTGGGGCTGGGCCTGGGGCAGGGCTGGGCCTGGGCTGGGGAGGACGCTGGGGTGGGGCTGGGGCTGGGTCCAGGGCAGGGCTGGGGCTTGGTCTGGGCTGGGACCGGGGCTGGGCTGGGGTAAGTCTGGGCTGGGGCAGGGCTGGGGCTGGGGCAGGGCTGGGCTGGGTCTGGGGCTGGGGCTGGGGCTGGGGCGGGGACTGGGACAGGGCTAGGCCTGGGGCTGGGCTGGGGCCGAATCTGGGGTCGGGGTTGGGGCCGGGGCAGGGGCGTGGCTGGGACAGGGCTGGAACTGGGGCTGGGCTGGAGCCAAGGTTGGGTCTGGGGCTGGGCTGGTGGCGAGGGTGGGGCTGGGGCTGTGGACAGGGCTGGGGCTAGGGCTGAGGTAGGGGTAGGGCTGGGGCTGGATTGGGGCCAGGGCTGGGGCAGGACTAGGCTTGAGGCTGGGCCTTGGGCTGGGGCTGGGTTGGCGCAGGGCTGGGGCTGGGCTGGGACCAGGACTGGGCTGGGGCAGGGACTAGGGCAGGTCTGGGGCTGGGGCTGGGGCTGGGGCCAGGCTAGGTCTGGGCTGGGGGAAAGTATGGGGCTGGGACTGGGGCTGGGGCTGGACCAGGGCTTGGGTTGGGCAGGGACAGGGCCTGGGCTGGGGTAGGGCTGGCACAGGGCTGGGGCAGGGTTGAGGTCCGGCCAGGGGCTGGGGCTGGGGCAGGGCTGGGGCTAGGCTGGGGCTGGGCCTGGGGCTGGGCTGGGCTGGGGCTGGGGACAGAGCTGGGGCCATGCTGGGTCTGGGTCTGGGTCTGGGTCTGGGTCTGGGTCTGGGTCTGGGGCTGGGCTGGGGCTGGGGCTGGGGCTGGGCTGAGGGCACGGCTGGGCTAGGCCTGGGGCTGGGGCAGGGCTAGGCCTGGGGCTGGGCTGGGGCCGAGTCTGGGGCCGGGGCTGGGGCCGGGGCAGGGGCAGGGCTGGGGCAGGGCTGGGGCAGGGCTGGGGCCAGGCTGGGGCTGGGGCCGGGGCTAGGGCCGGGGGTGGGGCTGGGGCTGGGGCAGGGCTGGGCCTGGGCTGGGGATGAGGCTGGGGTGGGGCTGGGGCTGGGGCAGGGCTGGGCCTGCGCTGGGGATGAGGCTGGGGTGGGGCTGGGGCTGGGTCCAGGGCAGGGGCTGGGCTGGGGCTGGGGCTAGGCTGGGGCAGGGCTGGGGCTGGGGCTGGGGCTGGGGCTGGGGCTGCGGACAGGGCTGGGGCTAAGGCTGAGGTATGGGTAGGGCTGGGGCTGGATTGGGGCCAGGGCTGGGGCAGGACTAGGCTTGAGGCTGGGCCTCGGGCTGGGGCTGGGTTGGCGCAGGGCTGGGGCTGGGGCTGGGGCCAGGCTAGGTCTGGGCTGGGGGAAAGTATGGGGCTGGGACTGGGGCTGGGGCTGGGCCAGGGCTTGGGCTGGGCTGGGACCAGGGCTGGGCTGGGGTAGGGCTGGCACAGGGCCGGGGCAGGGCTGAGGTCCGGCCAGGGGCTGGGGCTGGGGCAGGGCTGGGGCTAGGCTGGGGCTGGGCCTGGGACTGGGCTGGGCTGGGGCTGGGGACAGGGCTGGGGCCAGGCTGGGTCTGGGTCTGGGGCTGGGCTGGGCTGGGGCTGGGGCTGGGCTGAGGGCACGGCTGGGCTAGGCCTGGGGCTGGGGCAGGGCAGGGCTGGGCTAGGGCTGGGGCTGGGACAGGGCTGGGGCTGGGGCTAAGGGTGGGGCTGGGGCTGGGCTGGTGGCGAGGGTGGGGCTGGAGCTGGAGCCAGGGCTGGGGTAGGAGGCAGGGCTGGGGCTGGGCTGAGGGCAGGGCTGGGGCTGGGGGCTGGGATGGGGCAGGACTGGGACTGGGGCAGGGGCACGGGCCGAGGCTGGGGACAGGGCTAGGGCTGGAGCTAGGGCAGGGATGGGGCCAGGCTGGGGCTGGGGCTGGGTCCGGGGCAGGGCTGGGGCTGGGGCTGGGTCCAGGGCTGTGGCTGGGCTGGGGCTGGAGCTGGGGCTGGGCCGGGGCAGGGCTGTGGCTTGGGCTGGGCTGGGGCCGGGGCTGGGGCAGTGAGTGGGGCTTGGCTGGGGCCAGGGCTGGGGCCGGGGGTGGGGCCGGGGCTGGGGCAGGGCTGTGGCTGGAGCTGGGGCTGGGCCGGGGCAGGGCTGGGGCTGGGGCTGGAGCTGGGCTAGGGCTGGGCTGGGGCTGGGGCTGGGGCAGTGAGTGGGGCTTGGCTGGGGCCAGGGCTGGGGCCGGGGGTGGGGATGAGGCTGGGATGGGGCTGGGGCTGGGTCCAAGGTGGGGCTGGGTCCGGGGCTGGGGCAGGACTGGGGCCGGGCTTGGGCTGGTGCTGGGGCTGGGTCCAGGGCAGGGGCTGGACTGGGGCTGGGGCTGGGCCGGGGCAAGGCTGGGGCAGGGGCTGGGCTGGGGCCGAGGGTGAAGCTGGGGACTGGGGCTGGGGCTGAGGGCAGGGCTGGGCCAGGGCTGGGGCTGGGGCAGGGGCCGGGGATGGGTCCGGGGTTGGGGCTGGGTCTGGAGCTGGGCTGCGCCTGGGCTGGGGATGAGGCTGGGGCAGGGCTAGGGCTGGGCTGGGACCGGGGCTGGGCTGGGGTAGGGCTGGCACAGGGCTGGGGCAGGGCTGAGGTCCGGCCAGGGGCTGGGGCTGGGGCAGGGCTGGGGCTAGGCTGGGGCTGGGCCTGGGGCTGGGCTGGGCGGGCACTGGGGACAGGGCTGGGGCCAGGCTGGGTCTGGGTCTGGGTCTGGGTCTGGGGCTGGGCTGGGCTGGGGCTGGGGCTGGGCTGAGGGCACGGCTGGGCTAGGCCTGGGGCTGGGGCAGGGCTGGGCTACGGCTTTGCTGGGACCGGGGATGGGTCCGGGGGTGGGGGTGGGGCTGGGGCTGGGGCAGGGCTGGGCCTTGGCTGGGGATGAGGCTGGGGTGGGGCTGGGGCTGGGGCTGGGTCCAGGGTTGGGGCTGGGCTGGGGCTGGGACTGGGGCAGGGCTAGGGCTGGGCTGGGGGCAAGGATGGGGTTTGGGCTGGGGCTGGGCCAGGGCTTTGGCTAGGCTGGGACCGGGGCTGGGCTGGGGTAGGGCTGGCACAGGGCTAGGCCTGGGGCTGGGCTGGGGCCGAGTCTGGGGCTGGGTCTGGGGCCGGGGTAGGGGCAGGGCTTGAACTGGGGCTGAACTGGGGCCAAGGTTGGGGCTGGGGCTGGGCTGGTGGCGAGGGTGGGGCTGGAGCTGGAGCCAGGGCTGGGGCAGGAGCCAGGGCTGGGGCTGGGCTGAGGGCAGGGCTGGGGCTGGGGGCTGGGATGGGGCAGGACTGGGACTGGGGCAGGGTCCAGGGCAGGGCTGGGGCTGGGGCTGGGTCCAAGGCTGTGGCTGGGCTGTGGCTGGAGCTGGGGCTGGGCCGAGGCAGGGCTGGGCTAGGGCTGGGCTGGGGCCGGGGCTGGGGCAGTGAGTGGGGCTTGGCTGGGGCCAGGGCTGGGGCCGGGGGTGGGGCCGGGGCTGGGGCAGGGCTGGGCCTGGGCTGGGGATGAGGCTGGGATGGGGCTGGGGCTGGGTCCAAGGTGGGGCTGGGTTCGGGGCTGGGGCAGGACTGGGGCCAGGCTGAGGCTGGGACTGGGGCTGGGGCTGAGGGCAGGGCTGGGCCTGGGCTGGGGATGAGGCTGGGGTGGGGCTGGGGCTGGGTCCAAGGTGGGGCTGGGTCCGGGGCTGGGGCAGGACTGGGGCCAGGCTGGGGCTGGGGCTAGGGCTGGGTCCAGGGCAGGGGCTGGACTGGGGCCGAGGGTGGGGCCAGGACTGGGGCTGGGGCTGAGGGCAGGGCTGGGCTAGGGCTAGGGCTGGGGCTGGGACTGGGGCTGGGGCCAAGGTTGGGGCTGGGGCTGGGGCTGGTGGCGAGGGTGGGGCTGGGGCTAGGGCTGCAGACAGGGCTGGGGCTAGGGCTGAGGTAGGGGTAGGGCTGGGGCTGGATTGGGGCCAGGGCTGGGGCAGGACTAGGCTTGAGGCTGGGCCTTGGGCTGGGGCTGGGTTGGCGCAGGGCTGGGGCTGGGGCTGGAGCCAGGTTTGGGGCAGGAGCCAGGGCTGGGGCAGGGCTGAGGTCAGGCCTGGGGCTGCGGCTGGGGCAGGGCTGGGGCTGGGGCTGGGGCTGGGCCTGGGGCTGGGGCTGGGACAGGGCTGGGGCGAGGCTGGGGCTGGGGCGAGGCTGGGTCTGGGGCTGGGCTGAGGGCAGGGCTGGGGCTGGGGCTGTGGCTGGGCTGTGGCTGGGCCGGTGCAGGGCTGGGCTGGGGCAGGGCTGGGCTGGGGCCGGGGCTGGGGATGGGTCGGGGGTGGGCCTTGGCTGGGGATGAGGCTGGGGTGGGGCTGGGGCTGGGTCCAGGGCTGGGGCTGGGCTGTGGCTGGGCTGGGGCAGGGCTGGGCTGAGGCAGGGCTGGGGCTGGGGCAGGGCTGGCACAGGGCTAGACCTGGGGCTGGGCTGGGGCCGAGTCTGGGGCTGGGTCTGGGGCCGGGGCAGGGGCAGGGCTTGAACTGGGGCTGGGCTGGGGCCAAGGTTGGGGCTGGGGCCGGGGCTGGGGCAGGACTGGGGCCGGGCTGGGCCTGGGGCTGGGGCTGGGGCTGGGTCCAGGGCTTGGGTTGGGCAGGGACAGGGGCTGGGCTGGGGTAGGGCTGGCACAGGGCTGGGGCAGGGCTGAGGTCCGGCCAGGGGCTGGGGCTGGGGCAGGGCTGGGGCTAGGCTGGGGCTGGGCCTGGGGCTGGGCTGGGCTGGGGCTGGGGACAGGGCTGGGGCTAGGCTGGGTCTGGGTCTGGGGCTGGGCTGGGCTGGGGCTGGGGCTGGGCTGAGGGCACGGCTGGGCTAGGCCTGGGGCTGGGGCAGGGCTAGGTTAGAGCTGGGCTGAGGCCGGGGCTGGGGCTGGGACTGGGGCAGGGCAGGGCTGGGCTAGGGCTGGGGCTGGGACAGGGCTGGGGCTGGGGCTGGGCTAGGGCAGGTCTGGGCCCGGGGCTGCGACTGGGGCTGGGTCCAGGGCAGGGGCTGGGCAGGGGCTGGGGCTGGGCTAGGGCAGGGCTGGGGCAGGGGCTGGGCTGGGGCCGAGGGTGGGGCTGGGGCTGGGGCTGGGGCTGAGGGCAGGGCTGGGGCAGGGCTGGGGCTGGGGCAGGGGCCGGGGCTGGGGATAGGGCTGGGGCCAGAGCTGGGGCAGGGCTGGGGCCAGGCTGGGGCTGGGGCCGGGGCTAGGGCCGGGGGTGGGGCTGGGGCTGGTTCAGGGCTGGGCCTGGGCTGGGGATGAGGCTGGGGTGGGGCTGGGCCTGGGGCAGGGCTGGGCCTGGGCTGGGGAGGAGGCTGGGGTGGGGCTGGGGCTGGGTCCAGGGCAGGGGCTGGACTGGGGCTGGGGCTAGGCTGGGGCAGGGCTGGGGCTGGGCTGGGCCTGGCGCTGGGTCCAGGGTGGGGCTGTGTCCAGGGCTGGGGCAGGACTGGGGCCGGGCTTGGGCTGGGGCTGGGCTGAGGGCAGGGCTGGAGCAGGGCAGGGCTGGGCTAGGGCTGGGGCTGGGACAGGGCTGTGGCTGGGCTGTGGCTGGAGCTGGGCTGGGGCTGAGGGTGGGGCTAGGGCTGGGCTGGAGCAGGGCTGGGGCCGGGGCTGCTACTGGGGCTGGGTCTAGGGCTGTGGCTGGGCTGTGGCTGGGGCTGGGCTGGGGCAGGGGCTGGGCTGGGTCCGAGGGTGGGGCTGGGGCCAGAGCTGGGGCTGGGCTGGGGCCGGGCTGGGGCTGGGTTCGGTGCAGGGCTGGGGCTGGGCAGGGCGGCGGCTGGGGCAGGGCTGGGCTACGGCTGGGCTGGGACCGGGGATGGGTCCGGGGGTGGGGGTGGGGCAGGGTCTGGGGCAGGGCTGGGCCTTGGCTGGGGATGAGGCTGGGGTGGGGCTGGGGCTGGGTCCAGGGCTGGGGCTGGGCTGGGGCTGGGACTGGGGCAGGGCTAGGGCTGGGCTGCGAGCAAGGATGGGGTTTGGGCTGGGGCTGGGCCAGGGCTTTGGCTAGGCTGGGACCGGGGCTGGGCTGGGGTAGGGCTGGCACAGGGGAAGGCCTGGGGCTGGGCTGGGGCCGAGTCTGGGGCTGGGTCTGGGGCCGGGGCAGGGGCAGGGCTTGAACTGGGGCTGGGCTGGGGCCAAGGTTGGGGCTGGGGCTGGGCTGGTGGCGAGGGTGGGGCTGGAGCTGGAGCCAGGGCTGGGGCAGGAGCCAGGGCTGGGGCAGGGCTGTGGTCAGGCCTGGGGCTGCGGCTGGGGCAGGGCTGGGGCTGGGGCTGGGCTGAGGGCAGGGCTGGGGCTGGGGGCTGGGATGGGGCAGGACTGGGACTGGGGCAGGGGCACGGGCCGAGGCTGGGGACAGGGCTAGGGCTGGAGCTTGGGCAGGGATGGGGCCAGGCTGGGTCTGGGGCTGGGCTGGGCTGGGGCTGGGGCTGGGCTGAGGGCACGGCTGGGCTAGGCCTGGGGCTGCGGCAGGGCTAGGTTAGAGCTGGGCTGAGGCCGGGGCTGGGGCTGGGACTGGGGCAGGGCAGGGCTGGGCTAGGGCTGGGGCTGGGACAGGGCTGGGGCTGGGCAGGGGCTGGGGCTGGGCCAGGGCAGGGCTGGGGCAGGGGCTGGGCTGGGGCCGAGGGTGGGGCTGGGGCTGGGGCTGGGGCTGGGGCTGAGGGCAGGGCTGGGGCAGGGCTGGGGCAGGGGCAGGGGCCGGGGCTGGGGATAGGGCTGGGGCCAGAGCTGGGGCAGGGCTGGGGCCAGGCTGGGGCTGGGGCCGGGGCTAGGGCCGGGGGTGGGGCTGGGGCTGGGGCAGGGCTGGGCCTGGGCTGGGGATGAGGCTGGGGTGGGGCTGGGCCTGGGGCAGGGCTGGGCCTGGGCTGGGGAGGACGCTGGGGTGGGGCTGGGGCTGGGTCCAGGGCAGGGCTGGGGCTTGGTCTGGGCTGGGACCGGGGCTGGGCTGGGGTAAGTCTGGGCTGGGGCAGGGCTGGGGCTGGGGCAGGGCTGGGCTGGGTCTGGGGCTGGGGCTGGGGCTGGGGCGGGGACTGGGACAGGGCTAGGCCTGGGGCTGGGCTGGGGCCGAATCTGGGGTCGGGGTTGGGGCCGGGGCAGGGGCGTGGCTGGGACAGGGCTGGAACTGGGGCTGGGCTGGAGCCAAGGTTGGGTCTGGGGCTGGGCTGGTGGCGAGGGTGGGGCTGGGGCTGTGGACAGGGCTGGGGCTAGGGCTGAGGTAGGGGTAGGGCTGGGGCTGGATTGGGGCCAGGGCTGGGGCAGGACTAGGCTTGAGGCTGGGCCTTGGGCTGGGGCTGGGTTGGCGCAGGGCTGGGGCTGGGCTGGGACCAGGACTGGGCTGGGGCAGGGACTAGGGCAGGTCTGGGGCTGGGGCTGGGGCTGGGGCCAGGCTAGGTCTGGGCTGGGGGAAAGTATGGGGCTGGGACTGGGGCTGGGGCTGGACCAGGGCTTGGGTTGGGCAGGGACAGGGCCTGGGCTGGGGTAGGGCTGGCACAGGGCTGGGGCAGGGTTGAGGTCCGGCCAGGGGCTGGGGCTGGGGCAGGGCTGGGGCTAGGCTGGGGCTGGGCCTGGGGCTGGGCTGGGCTGGGGCTGGGGACAGAGCTGGGGCCATGCTGGGTCTGGGTCTGGGTCTGGGTCTGGGTCTGGGTCTGGGTCTGGGGCTGGGCTGGGGCTGGGGCTGGGGCTGGGCTGAGGGCACGGCTGGGCTAGGCCTGGGGCTGGGGCAGGGCTAGGCCTGGGGCTGGGCTGGGGCCGAGTCTGGGGCCGGGGCTGGGGCCGGGGCAGGGGCAGGGCTGGGGCAGGGCTGGGGCAGGGCTGGGGCCAGGCTGGGGCTGGGGCCGGGGCTAGGGCCGGGGGTGGGGCTGGGGCTGGGGCAGGGCTGGGCCTGGGCTGGGGATGAGGCTGGGGTGGGGCTGGGGCTGGGGCAGGGCTGGGCCTGCGCTGGGGATGAGGCTGGGGTGGGGCTGGGGCTGGGTCCAGGGCAGGGGCTGGGCTGGGGCTGGGGCTAGGCTGGGGCAGGGCTGGGGCTGGGGCTGGGGCTGGGGCTGGGGCTGCGGACAGGGCTGGGGCTAAGGCTGAGGTATGGGTAGGGCTGGGGCTGGATTGGGGCCAGGGCTGGGGCAGGACTAGGCTTGAGGCTGGGCCTCGGGCTGGGGCTGGGTTGGCGCAGGGCTGGGGCTGGGGCTGGGGCCAGGCTAGGTCTGGGCTGGGGGAAAGTATGGGGCTGGGACTGGGGCTGGGGCTGGGCCAGGGCTTGGGCTGGGCTGGGACCAGGGCTGGGCTAGGGTAGGGCTGGCACAGGGCCGGGGCAGGGCTGAGGTCCGGCCAGGGGCTGGGGCTGGGGCAGGGCTGGGGCTAGGCTGGGGCTGGGCCTGGGACTGGGCTGGGCTGGGGCTGGGGACAGGGCTGGGGCCAGGCTGGGTCTGGGTCTGGGGCTGGGCTGGGCTGGGGCTGGGGCTGGGCTGAGGGCACGGCTGGGCTAGGCCTGGGGCTGGGGCAGGGCAGGGCTGGGCTAGGGCTGGGGCTGGGACAGGGCTGGGGCTGGGGCTAAGGGTGGGGCTGGGGCTGGGCTGGTGGCGAGGGTGGGGCTGGAGCTGGAGCCAGGGCTGGGGTAGGAGGCAGGGCTGGGGCTGGGCTGAGGGCAGGGCTGGGGCTGGGGGCTGGGATGGGGCAGGACTGGGACTGGGGCAGGGGCACGGGCCGAGGCTGGGGACAGGGCTAGGGCTGGAGCTAGGGCAGGGATGGGGCCAGGCTGGGGCTGGGGCTGGGTCCGGGGCAGGGCTGGGGCTGGGGCTGGGTCCAGGGCTGTGGCTGGGCTGGGGCTGGAGCTGGGGCTGGGCCGGGGCAGGGCTGGGCTAGGGCTGGGCTGGGGCCGGGGCTGGGGCAGTGAGTGGGGCTTGGCTGGGGCCAGGGCTGGGGCCGGGGGTGGGGCCGGGGCTGGGGCAGGGCTGGGCGTGGGCTGGGGATGAGGCTGGGATGGGGCTGGGGCTGGGTCCAAGGTGGGGCTGGGTCCGGGGCTGGGGCAGGACTGGGGCCGGGCTGGGGCTGGGACTGGGGCTGGGTCTGAGGGCAGGGCTGGGCCTGGGCTGGGGATGAGGCTGGGGTGGGGCTGGGGCTGGGTCCAAGGTGGGGCTGGGTCCGGGGCTGGGGCAGGACTGGGGCCGGGCTGGGGCTGGGGCTGGGGCTGGGTCCAGGGCAGGGGCTGGACTGGGGCCGAGGGTGGGGCCAGGACTGGGGCTGGGGCTGGGACTGGGGCTGGGGCCAAGGTTGGGGCTGCGGCTGGGGCCGGGCTAGGTCTGGGCTGGGGGAAAGTATGGGGCTGGGACTGGGGCTGGGGCTGGGCCAGGGCTTGGGCTGGGCTGGGACCAGGGCTGGGCTGGGGTAGGGCTGGCACAGGGCCGGGGCAGGGCTGAGGTCCGGCCAGGGGCTGGGGCTGGGGCAGGGCTGGGGCTAGGCTGGGGCTGGGCCTGGGGCTGGGCTGGGCTGGGGCTGGGGACAGGGCTGGGGCCAGGCTGGGTCTGGGTCTGGGGCTGGGCTGGGCTGGGGCTGGGGCTGGGATGAGGGCACGGCTGGGCTAGGCCTGGGGCTGGGGCAGGGCAGGGCTGGGCTAGGGCTGGGGCTGGGACAGGGCTGGGGCTGGGGCTAAGGGTGAGTCTGGGGCTGGGCTGGTGGCGAGGGTGGGGCTGGAGCTGGAGCCAGGGCTGGGGTAGGAGGCAGGGCTGGGGCTGGGCTGAGGGCAGGGCTGGGGCTGGGGGCTGGGATGGGGCAGGACTGGGACTGGGGCAGGGGCACGGGCCGAGGCTGGGGACAGGGCTAGGGCTGGAGCTAGGGCAGGGATGGGGCCAGGCTGGGGCTGGGGCTGGGTCCGGGGCAGGGCTGGGGCTGGGGCTGGGTCCAGGGCTGTGGCTGGGCTGGGGCCGGGGCTGGGGCTAGGCCGGGGCAGGGCTGGGCCTGGGCTGGGCTGGGGCCGGGGCTGGGGCAGTGAGTGGGGCTTGGCTGGGGCCAGGGCTGGGGCCGGGGGTGGGGCCGGGGCTGGGGAAGGGCTGGGCCTGGGCTGGGGATGAGGCTGGGATGGGCCTGGGACTGGGTCCAAGGTGGGGCTGGGTCCGGGGCTGGGGCAGGACTGGGGCCGGGCTGGGGCTGGGACTGGGGCTGGGGCTGAGGGCAGGGCTGGGCCTGGGCTGGGGATGAGGCTGGGGTGGGGCTGGGGCTGGGTCCAAGGTGGGGCTGGGTCCGGGGCTGGGGCAGGACTGGGGCCGGGCTGGGGCTGGGGCTAGGGCTGGGTCCAGGGCAGGGGCTGGACTGGGGCCGAGGGTGGGGCCAGGACTGGGGCTGGGGCTGAGGGCAGGGCTGGGCTAGGGCTGGGGCTGGGACTGGGGCTGGGGCCAAGGTTGGGGCTGGGGCTGGGGCTGGGGCAGGACTGGGGCCGGGCTGGGGCTGGGGCTAGGGCTGGGTCCAGGGCAGGGGCTGGACTGGGGCCGAGGGTGGGGCCAGGACTGGGGCTGGGGCTGCAGACAGGGCTGGGGCTAGGGCTGAGGTAGGGGTAGGGCTGGGGCTGGATTGGGGCCAGGGCTGGGGCAGGACTAGGCTTGAGGCTGGGGCTTGGGCTGGGGCTGGGTTGGCGCAGGGCTGGGGCTGGGCTGGGACCAGGACTGGGCTGGGGCAGGGACTAGGGCAGGGCTGGGGCTGGGGCTGGGGCTGGGGCCGGGGCTGGGCCCGGGGCTGCGACTGGGGCTGGGTCCAGGGCTGCAGCTGGGCTGTGGCTGGGGCTGGGCTGGGGCAGGGCTGGGGCAGGGTCTGGGCTGGGGCCGAGGGTGGGGCTGGGGCTGGGGCTGGGCTGGGCTGGGTCCAGGGCAGGGGCTGGGGCTGGGCCAGGGCTGGGCTGGGTCCGGGGCTGGGCTGGGGCCGAGGGTGGGGCTGGGGCTGGGGCTGGGGCTGAGGGCAGGGCTGGGGCCAGAGCTGGGGCAGGGCTGGGGCCAGGCTGGGGCTGGGGCCGGGGCTAGGGCCGGGGGTGGGGCTGGGGCTGGGGCAGGTCTGGGCCTGGGCTGGGGATGAGGCTGGGGTGGGGCTGGGGCTGGGGCAGGGCTGGGCCTGGGCTGGGGATGAGGCTGGGGTGGGGCTGGGGCTGGGTCCAGGGCAGGGGCTGGGCTGGGGCTGGGGCTAGGCTGGGGCAGGGCTGGGGCTGGGCTGGGGCTGGGTCCAGGGCAGGGATGGGGTTGGGGCTGGGGCTGGGGAGGGGACTGGGACAGGGCTAGGCCTGGGGCTGTGCTGGGGCCGAGTCTGGGGCCGGGGCTGGGGCCGGGGCAGGGGCGTGGCTGGGACAGGGCTGGAACTGGGGCTGGGCTGGGCTGGAGCCAAGGTTGGGTCTGGGGCTGGGCTGGTGGCGAGGGTGTGGCTGGGGGGTGGGGGCTGCGGACAGGGCTGGGGCTAGGGCTGAGGTAGGGGTAGGGCTGGGGCTGGATTGGGGCCAGGGCTGGGGCAGGACTAGGCTTGAGGCTGGGCCTTGGGCTGGGGCTGGGTTGGCGCACGGCTAGGGCTGGGGCTGGAGCCAGGTTGGGGCAGGAGCCAGGGCTGGGGCAGGGCTGAGGTCAGGCCTGGGGCTGCGGCTGGGGCAGGGCTGGGGCTGGGGCTGGGGACAGGGCTGGGGGCGAGGCTGGGTCTGGGGCTGGGCTGAGGGCAGGGCTGGGGCTGGGGCTGCGGCTGGGCTGGGGCTGGGCTGGGGCAGGGCTGGGCTGAGGCAGGGCTGGGACTGGGGCAGGGCTGGGCTGGGGCCGGGGCTGTGGGATGGGGCGGGGGGGTGGGCCTTGGCTGGGGATGAGGCTGGGGTGGGGCTGGGGCTGGGTCCAGGGCTAGGGCTGGGCTGTGGCTGGGCCGGGGCAGGGCTGGGCTGAGGCAGGGCTGGGGCTGGGGCAGGGCTGGGCTGGGGCCGGGGCTGGGGATGGGGCGGGGGTGGGCCTTGGCTGGGGATGAGGCTGGGGTGGGGCTGGGGCTGGGTCCAGGGCTGGGGCTGGGCTGGGGCTGGGACTGGGGCAGGGCTAGGGCTGGGCTGGGGGGCAAGGATGGGGTTTGGGCTGGGGCTGGGCCAGGGCTTTGGCTAGGCTGGGACTGGGGCTGGGCTGGGGTAGGGTTGGCACAGGGCTAGGCCTGGGGCTGGGCTGGGGCCGAGTCTGGGGCTGGGTCTGGGGCCGGGGCAGGGGCAGGGCTTGAACTGGGGCTGGGCTGGGGCCAAGGTTGGGGCTGGGTCCGGGGCTGGGGCAGGACTGGGGCCGGGCTGGGCCAGGGGCTGGGGCTGGGGCTGGGTCAGGGCAGGGGCTGGACTGGGGCTGGGGCTGGGCCGGGGCAAGGCTGGGGCAGGGGCTGGGCTGGGGACGAGGGTGGGGCTGGGACTGGGGCTGGGGCTGAGGGCAGGGCTGGGCTAGGGCTGGGGCTGGGGCTGGGCTGGGGCCAAGGTTGGGGCTGGGGCTGGGCTGGTGGCGAGGGTGGGGCTGGGGCTGGGGCTGCAGACAGGGCTGGGGCTAGGGCTGAGTTAGGGGTAGGGCTGGGGCTGGATTGGGGCCAGGGCTGGGGCAGGACTAGGCTTGAGGCTGGGCCTTGGGCTGGGGCTGGGTTGGCGCAGGGCTGGGGCTGGGGCTGGGGCGGGGGACTGGGAGAGGGCCGGGGCTGGGGCTGGGTCCAGGGCTGGGGCTGGCCGGTGGCTGGGGCTGGGCTGGGGCAGGGCTGGGGCTGGGGCTGGGCTGGGGGCAGGGATGGGGATGGGGCTGGGCTGGGCTGGGGTAGGGCTGGGCCTGGGTTGGGAATGAGGCTGTGGTGGGGCTGGGGCTGGGTCCAGGGCAGGGGCTGGGCTGGGGCTGGGGCTAGGCTGGGGCAGGGCTGGGGCAGGGCTGGGGCTGGGGCTGGGTCCAGGGTGGGGCTGGGGCTGGGCTGGGGGCAGGGCTGGGCCTGGGCATTGGCTGGGGCTGGCCTGGGGCTGGGCTGGGGCTGGGACTGGCTCCAAGGGTGTGCCTGGGTTGTGGCTGGAGCTGGGCTGGGGCTGAGGGTGGGGATGGGGTTGGGCTAGGGCTGGGCTGGGGCCGGGGCTGCGACTGGGGCTGGGTCCAGGGGTGAGGCTGGGCTGTGGCTAGGGCTGGGCTGGGGCAGGGGCTGGGCTGGGGCTGGGTCCAGGGCTGTGAATGGGCTGTGGCTGGAGCTGGGCTGGGGCTGAGGGTGGGGCTGGGGCTGGGCTATGGCTGGGCTAGGGCTGGGCTGGGGCAGGGGCTGCGACTGATGCTGGGTCCAGGGCTGGGTCTGGGCTGTGGGTAGGGCTGCGCTGGGGCAGGGCTGGGGCTGTGGCTGGGGCTGGGCTGGGCTGGGGCTGGGTCCTGAGCAGGGGCTGGGCTGGGGCAGGGCTGGGCCTGGGCAGTGGCTGGGGCTGGCCTGGGGCTGGGCTGGGGCTGGGACTGGGTCCAGGGAAGGGGCTGGACAGGGGCTGGGGCTAGGCTGGGGCAGGGCTGGGGCTGGGCTGGGCCTGGCGCTGGGTCCAGGGTGGGGCTGTGTCCAGGGCTGGGGCAGGACTGGGGCCGGGCTTGGGCTGGGGCTGGGCTGAGGGCAGGGCTGGAGCAGGGCTGGGGGCTGGGCAGGGCGGGGGCTGGGGCAGGGCTGGGCTACGGCTGGGCTGGGACCGGGGATGGGTCCGGGGGGTGGGGGTGGGGCAGGGTCTGGGGCAGGGCTGGGCCTTGGCTGGGGATGAGGCTGGGGTGGGGCTGGGGCTGGGTCCAGGGCTGGGGCTGGGCTGGGGCTGGGACTGGGGCAGGGCTAGGGCTGGGCTGCGGGCAAGGATGGGGTTTGGGCTGGGGCTGGGCCAGGGCTTTGGCTAGGCTGGGACCGGGGCTGGGCTGGGGTAGGGCTGGCACAGGGCTAGGCCTGGGGCTGGGCTGGGGCCGAGTCTGGGGCTGGGTCTGGGGCCGGGGCAGGGGCAGGGCTTGAACTGGGGCTGGGCTGGGGCCAAGGTTGGGGCTGGGGCTGGGCTGGTGGCGAGGGTGGGGCTGGAGCTGGAGCCAGGGCTGGGGCAGGAGCCAGGGCTGGGGCAGGGCTGTGGTCAGGCCTGGGGCTGCGGCTGGGGCAGGGCTGGGGCTGGGGCTGGGCTGAGGGCAGGGCTGGGGCTGGGGGCTGGGATGGGGCAGGACTGGGACTGGGGCAGGGGCACGGGCCGAGGCTGGGGACAGGGCTAGGGCTGGAGCTTGGGCAGGGATGGGGCCAGGCTGGGGCTGGGTCTGGGCTGGGCTGGGGCTGGGGCTGGGCTGAGGGCACGGCTGGGCTAGGCCTGGGGCTGGGGCAGGGCTAGGTTAGAGCTGGGCTGAGGCCGGGGCTGGGGCTGGGACTGGGGCAGGGCAGGGCTGGGCTAGGGCTGGGGCTGGGACAGGGCTGGGGCTAGGGCTGGGCTAGGGCAGGTCTCGGCCCGGGGCTGCGACTGGGGCTGGGTCCAGGGCAGGGGCTGGGCAGGGGCTGGGGCTGGGCCAGGGCAGGGCTGGGGCAGGGGCTGGGCTGGGGCCGAGGGTGGGGCTGGGGCTGGGGCTGGGGCTGAGGGCAGGGCTGGGGCAGGGCTGGGGCAGGGGCAGGGGCCGGGGCTGGGGATAGGTCTGGGGCCAGAGCTGGGGCAGGGCTGGGGCCAGGCTGGGGCTGGGGCCGGGGCTAGGGCCGGGGGTGGGGCTGGGCCTGGGGCAGGGCTGGGCCTGGGCTGGGGATGAGGCTGGGGTGGGGCTGGGCCTGGGGCAGGGCTGGGCCTGGGCTGGGGAGGAGGCTGGGGTGGGGCTGGGGCTGGGTCCAGGGCAGGGCTGGGGCTTGGGCTGGGCTGGGACCGGGGCTGGAACTGGGGTTGCGCTGGGCTGGAGCAAAGGTTGGGTCTGGGGCTGGGCTGGTGGCGAGGGTGGGGCTGGGGCTGCGGACAGGGCTGGGGCTAGGGCTGAGGTAGGGGTAGGGCTGGGGCTGGATTGGGGCCAGGGCTGGGGCAGGACAAGGCTTGAGGCTGGGCCTTGGGCTGGGGCTGGGTTGGCGCAGGGCTGGGGCTGGGGCTGGGGCGGGGACTGGGACAGGGCTAGGCCTGGGGCTGGGCTGGGGCCGAATCTGGGGTCGGGGTTGGGGCCGGGGCAGGGGCAGGG
>NW_027144552.1:0-35885 GCF_026170545.1 Melanerpes formicivorus | reverse complement strand
CAAAAAAACCCAACAACAACAAGAAGAAGAAAACAACCAAAGCCCCTCAGACAAACCCAAATGCCAAAGCTGCTGACTTGATTCATTCAATTTTCCCTTCTCATTTGATCAAGAGCAGGGTGACATTTGGCAAAAGTTGCTGATGAGGGATTGACTGATTAATTGCCATGACAACCATCGCTGGTAATGACAGGGATGAGACTGTGGCAGCAAGAAAAGCCAAGGGAAGGGAAGGAGGAGGTGTGGTGGTGGTGGTGGTGGTGGTGGGGAGGAGGAGGAGGAGGACACACACACCCCCCCACCCCCAGTGGCCTTGGTGCTGTAGGGTGGCTGGTGACAAAAAACTGCCCGGCATGTCCCTGTCTGTGCTTTGCGGGTCCCGGCGTGGCCGTGCGCCTCTAATGAGAGGTTAACCTGTGTCCCCAAAGTAATTACAACTGATTGAAGAGGTAGTTAGTAATTAGAGGATTTAAGTGTAATGAGTCTCACCTGCAGCAGTTGCCATAGCTACAGTATTTTAGATGATGGGAGTTCAAACAGGATGTGGGGGGGTGGGGGGGGTGGGGGGTGGTGGAGGAGGACGTGGTGCTGGGAGAGGCGGCTCAGCACCTCGGGGCGCATCAAAGGCTGCCGAGCCGCCTCTCCCGGCGCCGGGCCCTCTCCATCCTCTTTCAACTCCAAAACGTCTCCATCTGAGGCCTCATGGGCATTCTGTGTGTCTTCCTTCAACCAGGAGGCTGACCAGGGGAGGTTCAGGTTGCGCCAGGGGAGGTTTGGCTTGGATGTGGGAGAAAAATTCCTTCCCGCAAGAGTGGTCAGGGATGGGGAAGAGGCTGCTCGGGGAGGTGGTGGAGTCCCCATCCTTGGAGGGGCTCAAAAACCACCTGGGCATGGCACTTTGGGACATGGTTTAGTGGTGGTCTTGGTAGAGTTAGTGGTTGGACTTGCTGAGCTCGAAGAGCTGAATGATTCTCTGATTTCCAAGGGTAGAAAAGACATCAAAAAAAAGATTAAATGGCATCCTGGCCTGCAGCAGGAACAGTGTGGCCAGCAAGCAGCAGGGAGGGCATTCTGCCCTGTGCTCAGCACTGCTCAGGCCACACCTTGAGTCCTGTGTCCAGTTCTGGGCCTCTCAGTTTAGGAAGATGTTGAGGTGCTGGAAGGTGTCCAGAGAAGGGCAAGAAAGCTGGGGAGGGGTCTGGAGCACAGCCCTGTGAGGAGAGGCTGAGGGAGCTGGGGTTGCTTAGCCTGGAGAGGAGGAGGCTCAGGGGAGACCTTCTTGCTCTCTACAACTCCCTGAAGGGAGGTTGGAGCCAGGTGGGGGTTGGTCTCTTCTCCCCAGGCAACCAGCACCAGAACAAGAGGACACAATCTCAAGCTGTGCCAGGGGAAGTTTAGGCTGGAGGTGACAAGAAAGTTCTTCCCAGAGAGAGTTGTTAGCTGTTGGAATGTGCTGTCCAGGGAGGTGGTGGAGTCACCATCCCTGAGGTATTTAAGAAGAGCCTTGATGGGGTGCTTGGTGCCATGGTTTAGTTGATTAGATGGTGCTGGATGATAGGTTGGACTGGATGATCTCAAAGGTCATTTCCAACCTGGCTTAATTCTATTGCATTCTATTCTATTCTACTTCTCCTCTTCTCTTCTCTTCTCTTCTCTTCTCTTCTCTTCTCTTCTCTTCTCTTCTCTTCTCTTCTCTTCTCTTCTCTTCTCTTCTCTTCTCTTCTCTTCTCTTCTCTTCTCTTCTCTTCTCTTCTCTTCTCTTCTCTTCTCTTCTCTTCTCTTCTCTTCTCTTCTCTTCTCTTCTCTTCTCTTCTCTTCTCTTCTCTTTCTCTTCTCTTCTCTTCTCTTCTCTTCTCTCTTCCTCTTCCCTTCATCTCCCAATTCCCAGCAGTTTGGACTCACCTTTCTTTCTCCAGGAGACAGAAAAAGGGGCCATGAGTGGGATCAGAGACATCCCCACGGTGGCATCCTCCAGGATCCCACAGCCCTTGCTGCACCAAGGAGCCATTTTCAGCCACCCAAACCGAAGCTGTTTCACCTCTTCTTCCAGGGATGCTGCTTTCCAGGGCTGTGTCAAAGCTCCACGTGCAGTATCTTTAATGATTCCATCCATAAATGATAAGCACCATTCATTTCAGGGCTCTCATTATCAATTTATGCCCCTGTTTAATGTGCTCACCAACATCAGACATCCCACAGCTCACAGAGAAATATCGAACCACCCTTTCTGGAAGAGCCAAGCCCCTACCACCAGAGCTATTTTGGACCTGGGAAGGGAAATGAGCAAAGAGAGAGGGGTTGGGTTTTTAAATTAAGAGTGAAGAGGGGCCCTAGGGCTGGGAAATCACAGAATCATTTAGGTTGGAAGAGACCTTCAAGATCCTCAAGTCAAACCCTTATCCCTACTCTATCAAGTCCACCACTAAACCATGTCCCCAAGATCATCAAGTCCAACCTCCTGCCTAACACCTCCATGACCACCAGACCATGCCCCAAAATCCTACATCTATTCATTTGCTTTGAGCACCCACCTCCCTGGGCAGCCTGTTCCAATGCCTGACCACTCTTGGTTTGAATTGGAAGGGACCTTAAGGTCATCTAGTTCCAACCTCAGGGATGCTGAGCACCCAGGGAGGCCACGCTAAACCAGGGGCAAAATTCCAGTGGTCCAAACTGGAGCATCTTTGGGTGAGCAAGCCCTATGGGCAGGGGGGGAGAGGAGGTGGGGAAGAGGTTGTGGGGCTGGAGACAACCCCCACACTGGTCTCAGCCTCACCAGACCTCCTGTAAGGGCTCCCAGCCAGCACAAGAGGGTTGCCACTCCTTTCACTTTGCTTCCAACTTCATCCTAATAAATCCTGCTGGGAGCCACAGCTCCTTAATAAAGATCATTGGGACAATCCAGGGAGATGGAAGGGCCATGGATCAATCCTGACCCTGCACCTGACCCTTTGGCCTCTGGTGCACAAGGGTAGTTGGTGACTCTGCCTCTCTCCATACCTGGATTTATGGCCAGGGACTGAAACACATTGCACAGGGATGGAGCCCTGCATGCACTCTCTGTCTCCATTCACCTTCCCTGGGTGCTGAGGGTCATCAGATCCCACTTCTTGGGAAGGAACCCAGGTTGGTAAGGGGCCACAACACTGCTGGAGTAGGAGGGGTAGAGCTTGGGGCCACTGTGGACATGGTGGCACAGCCAAGTTGGACCAGTGGCACAGGCAGAGGTGTGGACAGGGAGGTCCTGCCCATCACTTTGCCAGCACGGTGCTGAATGTTGCTTTCCTGGAGGTCCTGGATGTTGGGCTGGACCAGCAGGACAGGCAGAGGTGTAGACAGGGAGGTCCTGCCCATCACTTTGCCAGCATGGTGCTGAATGTTGCTTTCCTGGAGGTCCTGGATGTTGGGCTGGACCAGCAGGACAGGCAGAGGTGTGGACAGGGAGGTCCTGCCCATCACTTTGCCAGCATGGTGCTGAAGTCCTGGAAGTCCTGGATGTTGGGCTGGGCCAGCGGGACAGGCAGAGATGTGGACAAGGAGGTCCTGCACATCACTTTGCCAGCACAGCACTGGATGATGCTTTCCTGGAGGTCCTGGATGTCGGGTTGGGCCAGTGGGACAGGCAGAGGTGTGGACAGGGAGGTCCTGCCCATCACTTTGCCAGCACGGTGCAGGATGCTGCCTTCCTGGAGGTGCTGAACATTGCCTTCCTGGAGGTCCCAGCTCAGCCGTGATGCCTCCTGAAGCCTGAACGTGTTTGCCTGTGGCAATGTGCTGAAAACGAATATGCGGGGGGGGGAATCCTTCCTTTCCCCACCCCTCCCCCTATCTCCCCCCCTACCCCCCCGCCCCAGCAGGAGCCGTTTGAGTGAGGGGAACACAAAGCGGAGCGGCGCTCGTCTGCCACGGGAGCGGCGCAGGAGACGAGGCTCTTATCAGAGCAGCGACACCGACAACCCAGCTTTATACATTTTTAATAAAGCATTTTAAATTCCTGACTGTCAGGAGGAGGAGGGAATCGGTTGCTTCCACGACTGGAAGGCTGAGGAGCTCTGCTGGGTCTCCCCGTAGCCCAGGACTGCTGCTGCCGCTGCTGGGGTTACGTGGGGAGGGGTCCGGTGCCACCACCGGCTCCAAACGACGCCACGGAGCCACCGGGCATTGCCCCGGCGGCGCAGCCACTGGCTCACCCCGCTGGGGTGGGCTTGGTGGGAACGGTTCATCTTCCTCTTGCCTCCCAGTCTGTGCCCTCCACCGCGCTGTGAGGAGCTGGGAGAGGCCCATGGGGAGAGGGGAAATTGCTGAAACAAGCAAATTGCAAAGATTCCCCTTTTCCAAATGTCAGCAGATTTGGAGGGGAAAGAAGCAAATAAGTGTAAAGGTGAAGATCTCCTGGGAATCCCCAGTTCACTCCAATTCCATTCCTGGAGCTCAGCTTCCAGCTCAGCTGCCCCCTGACCACCCCCACTCCCCCCCACCCCTCTGTAATCCAGCCTGGCAGCACATGCCAGCACCGTGCTGTAAATGCAATTAGGGATCATAATTGAGTCGTTTAGGGGAGAGGGAGACTGGTTACAGAGCAACAGAAGGGAAAGAAAGCATCCATGCAGGAGGGAAGGATGGAAGACCACGTGCAAAGGATGGGGCAGGAGCAGCATCACCCCCAGCCCTGAGCAGCTCCTCCTTCCAGCAGCTCACAAAGCCAAAAGGTTTTGGCCAAGGGGCTGGTGAAGCCCCTGAGACAGAGCTCAGACCCCTGTGCAAAAGGAGGAGGCACCATGGGCTCTGTGGGTCATAGAACCAGAGAGCTGTTGAGGTTGGAAGAGATCATGGAGATCACCCAGTGGCTCACTAAGAGCTCACCATCTCACCACTGCTGCTAAGCCACCACCACTAAACCACATCCCTCAGCACCACAGCCACACATCCTTTAGATACCTCAAGGGTTGGGGGCTCCACCACCTCCTTGGGCAGCCTGTTCCAGTGCCTGAGAACCCTTTCTGTGAAGAAGTTGTTCCTCCTGTCCAACCTGAACCTCCCCTGGCACAACTTAAGGCCATTTCCCCTTGGCCTGTCACTTGTTGCATGTGAGATCAAACACCACCTCGCTGAAACCTCCTTACAGGGAGTTGTAGAGGGCAATGAGGTGTCCCCTCAGCCTTCTCTTCTGAAGGCTAAACCACCCCAGATCCCTCAGCTGCTCCTCATAAGCCTTGTGTTCAAGGCCCTTCACCAGCTTGGGTGCTCCTCACTGTGGGCTGGAAGGTGCCTTGTGAACTATTAGGCAAGAGGTGATGCCCACAAGAGAGTGGGACAGCACCCAGCTGAAGCTGGCCATGACCACCAACCCCTGCTGGGAGTGGTGCTTTCACTGCTGTGCAGTGGCTGAGATGCTGCCCATCGTTGGTCTCATCCACAGTCCGAGCCGTGGGGACCTCCCCAAGCTCCCCTCGGCTGTGCCCCAGCCCCGCGATGCTGCTGAGTGCTCCTGCACAAAGAGGCTGGGAAACGGCCCCGTGCCGGATATGAAACGTTCCCTGGGGAGATAAACCCAAATCAGCTGTCAGTCAGCCCCCTATCTCTGGTGGCATCAGAGGCTCCTGACTAATAGGGCTGGAAAATGCATGGCAGGCTGGAATCCGCTCTGCCTGCTGCTCACGGACTCACAGAGCGGCAGGGGTCGGAAGGGACCTCTGGAGATCACCCGCTCCAACCCCCCTGCCAAAACAGCTTCACCGAGAGAAGGTCACAGAGACAACGTGCCCAGACTCCACCTCTCACGAGGATTTTCACCCAAGCTTTGGAGCAGGGTGGAGTCTCTCACAAAGCACGCAGGAGGAGGAAAGAAAAGGGCACAGGGGCTGCCCCGGCACCGGCAAAGGACCAAGTAATGGGGCAGCAAACAGCAAAGACATCCCTGGGTGACCCCAGGATGCTCCCCAGCTGCTGCTGCTGCGGGGTCAGGCCAGGGCACTCTCAGGGCTGCTGGCCGTGGACCACACACAAGATGTTTCTTGCACCCCCCCTCAGCGGGGGTGCTGGGATGTCCCCTGGGTGCTTTTACGGGGTGGGAAGGGCGTGAGGGGCTCTCGTGAGAAGCCTGAGTCTGCCTCTCCTGGCGGCGCTGGGAAGCCCCCGGGGGAAGCGGCAGGAGCGATGATCCATCACGTGCCAGTGACCCGGCCGGGGATATTTTTAAGCAGGGAATAAAAATAGACTCAGGCTGACAGTGAGCAGTCGCTCCCAGCACCGCCATCAAGGGGACTGGGGGTGTGCTGGAAGGGACAGGGGACCCCCCCCCCCCAGATCCTCACACCCTGGCCCCGCCACCCCCGAGCACCGCAATGTTATCCCTTCACCACGGTCCCGGCTGACTCTTGGGGTGGTGCTTGGGCCACTGGTTGCACCCTGGGGGCTGCCACCCTGCCCTGGCACACCCCTTGCTCCTGCAGATGTGGTGGGCTGCTGCTGTAGGAAGCCCTCAGCCTGATGCATGGGAGTAACGCAGGCAGCTGCTGGCCCTGGGCCCTGACCGAGATGGAGATTTGTTTCAGCCGAATAATTTGCTGAAGCTATAAATAAACTGGGGAGGGGTAGAGGGAAAAAAAAAAACCCAAACCACAACCAAAAAAATCAACCACAGAGCACTGGAGCTTCTGTCTTCCTGACCCTGCAGCACCCAAGGCAGCTGCCCCCAAGTAACCACCACCCATGGCGGTGTCAGACAAGGGGACAGCGAGGATGATGCTCCTGGGACACAGCTCCTTGCCCAAGTGGGAGCTTTCTGTGCCTGGACAAGCTGCCTGCCTTCTGTGTCCCCCAGGCTCAGGCTCTTTCCAGCTGGCTTTAGCACTCAGGCTGCTTCTGGCTGTGGGGACCCTATCATGGGGCCATATGGGACCAGTTTCTCACCTTGGGCTTCCCAGTGAGCAAACTCTGCCCTGACACGGGTGAAATCTGGGATGCAGGAGTGAGCCCACGCATTGGTACAGGGTGAGGGGCAGCAGATGCTCCATACCACAGCAGCAGCATGGAAAGATCCCCACTCCTGCCTTCCTTCCTCCTCCTCTTCATCTTCCTTCCTCCTACTCCCTCTTCATGCCTGGCTGCCCGTGGCCGTCTCCCTCTGCTTCTCACTCTCCATTTGCTTTCCCAGCAGATGTTGGTGTCTCTCGTCTAATGAGCCTTTTAACGCCAGGATCTCTCTTGCCCCTTGGACTGGGAAGCCCAAAGCTTGACATCTCCCATCAGCATCAAAGTCACGCACCCAAACACCCTGCACCCCACCTCAGCATCCGGCACCCACAGCCCGGTGCTGCTGGAGCCACTATGGCACAGTGGCAGCAGCACCACCAAGGTGCTCAGGGCATTTGTTCCCTCCACATGCCCTGTTCTTGCCTCTCCAGACCCCATCCTCGTGGTGCCCCACGGGGACCCACATTTGGAAGTGACTGGGAGATGGGGAAAACCTCCTGAGCTTTGGAATGAGGATCCAGAAGTTGGCCATGGGAATTGCTGAGACACCGTTTGCACCCCAGCCAGGTGGGTGGGCACCTCCTTGACCCCTTGCCATTGGGCATCCCTTTGCCTCCTCACAGCTGGGCCTCTCCATGACCCCCTTGCCATGCCAGGCTGTGCCCTGGTGATTTTAACATTGACCATACCCTTGACCCCTCACTATGCCCATCTGTGCCCTGGTAATCTTAACACAGGGCATCCCCTCAACCCCTCACCATTGGGCATGCCCTTGTCCCCTCACCATGTCCATATGTGTTCCAGTGATTTTAAGACTGGGCATCCTCTCAACCCCTCACCATTGGCTATTTCCTCAACCCCTCACCATTGGGCATCCCTTTGACCCCTCACCATGCCCATATGTGTTCCAGTGATTTTAACACTGGGCATCCCCTCAACCCCTCCCCATTGGGCATCCCCTTGTCCCCTCACCATGTCCATATGTGTTCCAGTGATTTTAAGACTGGGCATCCTCTCAACCCCTCACCATTGGCTATTTCCTCAACCCCTCACCATTGGGCATCCCTTTGACCCCTCACCATGCCCATATGTGTTCCAGTGATTTTAACACTGGGCATCCCCTCAACCCCTCACCATTGGGCACCTCCTTGATCCCTCACCATGCCTATATGTGTTCCAGTGATTTTAACACTGGGCATCCCCTCAACCCCTCACCATTGGCTATTTCCTCGACCCCTCACCATTGGGCACCTCCTTGTCCCCTTACCATTGAGCATCTCCTTGTCCACTCCCCACACCAGGCTGTGCCCTGGTGATATTAATGACAGGCATGAGCTCAGGGTCAGGTGTGTGGTGGGGGTGGTGAAGGCACCATCCTCCCACCACGTCCTTCAGCATCTCTTTGCGTCCCTGCTGCCACCGCAGGAGCGCTGCAGAGCGGGGGACAGAAGGCAGCGATCCCAAATATCGATGGCAGCCCCGATCAATGCTATCTGCTTTTTCCATGCCTATGAGCTCATTGATTTGTGTGTGTGTGTGTGTGTGTGTGGTGGTGGTGGTGCTGATGTTGTTACCTCTCTGTTTATGTAACGTCTGAACTTTGCACAACTGAACCGTTTAATGTGCAGGGGGGAGGGAAAAAGAGAGCCCTGTTGCCATGAAAACAGACCTGCAAGTGACAGCCCCAACGTGGAGATATCCCTGTTTTATTGGGTCCTGCTGAATGTATTTTAACCTTGATAAGTCAATAACTTCTTGGTACAAAAGAAAAATCAACCAACCAACCAAAAAAAGAGCAAAGGCAGGCAGGGCTTTCAGAGCCTCGAGTGCCTTTAGAATCACAGAGTCACCAAGGTTGGAAAAGACCTCAAAGATCATCCAGTCCAACTTCTCACCACAGACCTCATGACTAGACCATGGCACCAAGTGCCACATCCAATCCCCTCCTGAACACCTCCAGGGATGGGGACTCCATCATCTCCCTAGGAAGCACATTCCAATGGCTAACAACTCTCTCTGGGAAGAACTTTCTCCTCACCTCAAGCCTAAACCTCCCCTAGTGCAGCTTGAGACTGTGTCCTCTTGTTCTGGTGCTGGGTGCCTGGGAGAAGAGACCAACTCCCACCTGGCTATAACCTCCCTTCAGGGAGTTGTAGAGAGCAAGAAGGTCTCCCCTGAGCCTCCTCTTCTCCAGGCTAAGCAACCCCAGCTCCCTCAGCCTCTCCTCACAGGGCTGTGCTCCAGAGCCCTCTTCAGCTTTGTTGCCCTTCTCTGGACACCTTCCAGCAACGCAACATCTTTCCTAAACTGAGGGACCCAGAACTGGACACAGGACTCGAGGTGCAGCCTAACCAGTGCTGAGCACAGGAGGCGTAAAAACAGAGAGGAATGGCCCAGTTTGAGTGCTCTGGAAATCTTGCTCCTTCTCTGAGGGTCAGGCATTTTCCAGAGCAGGCTGATGATTTGGTCAAAGAGTTACGCCGTGCGTTGGTCATGGTGGGAGGTGGAAATGTTCAGCACTCCAGGGAGGGACCTGGGAGTGCTGCTGGACAGCGAGTTGCCCAAGAGGCAGCAATGTGCCCTTGCGGCCAAGAAAGCCAATGGTCTCCTGGGGAGCATGAGGAAGAGTGTGGCCAGCAAGTCAAAGGAGGGTCTTCTCCCCCTCTACTCTGCCCTAGGGAAAATACAGCTGGAGTACTGGGTCCAGTTATGTGCTCCCCAGTTCCAGAGAGATAGGGAACTACTGGAGAGAATCCAGAGGAGGCTCCAAAGATGCTGAACATCTCTGTGAGGAGGAAAGGCTGAGAGCCCTGGGGCTGTTGAGCCTGGAGAAGAGCAGCCCCAGAGGGGATCTGATCAACGCTCAGCAAGAGCTAAAGGAGCTGTGGGGGGCAAGAGGATGAGGACAGACTCTTGTCAGTGGTGCCTAGTGACAGGACAAGGGGCAATGGGCACAAAGTGGAACCCAGGAGAAGAAACTTGTTTGTTGTGAGCATGCTGGAGCAATGGGGCAGGCTGCCCAGAGAGGTCGTGGAGTTTCCTTCTCTGCAGAGATTCCAAAGCCACCTAGGCATTGTGCTCCTGGGCAAGCTGCTGTGGTGCCCCTGCTTGAGCAGGAGGGTTGGACTGGATGATCTCCAGAGATCCCTTCCAATCCTCACCATGCTGGGATTCATGGAATGCAGAGTCAGCAATGACAGCTCTGACTACACAGCCCACAGGGGCTCAGTGGTAGCCATACCCATCACCGTGGTGGCTGTAGCCATAGCCACCACATTGGCTGGTCCCAATCCATGGGGGCTCAGTGGTGGCCATAGCCATTGCCATAGTGGTCACTGCCCAGAGATGAACTCCAGCCGTGGTTCCATACCCTATTTACAGAGCTTCTTCCCGGGAGGTCTCTGGGAAGGATCCCCACAGGCCCCTCAGCATCCCCACAGACCCCTCAGCATCCCCACAGACCCCTCAGCATCCCCGGTGCCGGAACTACAGCTCCCCTGCTGCCCCGCGGCACCTTGCGCGTTGCCGATCAGCTGGGGAGCGCCGCCGCGGTGCACGCCGGGAAGCGCAGTCCCACCGGCCGCCGCTTGGGCCATTTTCCCGCCAAAGGGGCGGGGCCAAGAGGGCGAACCGCCCCGCCCCCTGCCCGCAGGACGCGCGGCGGCGTCGCCATGGAAACGCGCCGGGGGCGGGGCCGAGCCGCGTGCGGCCGCCGGGCCCCGCGCGGGGCTGCTCAGTGTCGCCGCAGCCGCGCACCGGGCGGGAGCCAGCGACCAGGGGCCGGCTTCCGCCACCGGCCCCGCCGCCGACACTCAGCATCGGCCCCGATACCCGGCACCGGCCCCGATACCCGGCACCGGCCCCACCATCGAGACTCCGCCACCGAACACCGGCCGCCGCCGCCACCGAGCTCCAGCCCCGCCACCGGGCCCCACCACCCAGCACCGGCCGCCGCCAACCACCGAACCCCGGCCGTCCCCCGCCGCCATGGAGCGCTGAGCCGCGGCACTTCAATCCCCCATCCCCCCCCACTCCCTCCTCGCCGCGCCAGGGGCCGGCGGACACCGATCTCTTCTCTGCACAAAGGGAAGCGGAGGACCCACGGTGGGATGCCCCCCGGGGGTCCCGGCTCCGTCTCACCTCCCCCCACGGTTTATTTTATTTTAATTTAATTTACATTTTTTTTTCCTGATTTTTTTTACACCCCCCCCCACCCTACCTCCCGGACCCCCGGGGGTAGAGCACCGGGAGCCCCCACCGCACGCTGGCCGCGCACGGGGCGGGGCGGGCCGCCGGCGGGGCGCGGGGCCGGGCGGGGGCCGCCGCCGCTGCTGCTGCGCGGCCCGGGGGGGGCGGCCCGGAGAGCCCCGTACAGCGGCGGCCGGAGCCGGCCCGGATCCAGCTCTGACGGTAAACGGGGGAACGGCGGCGGAGGGTACTGGGGGGGCGGGGGAGTGTTGCGTGTTATCGGGGTGGGTGCGGGTTGTCGGCGTGGGTAAGGGAGAGCAAGGGGGGGTCCGGCCCTCGGGGCTCATCAGGAGGCGGCCCCGCCGCAACGGTTCCCGGTTCTCCCGGCGGCAGTGCCCGGCTCTCCCTGCCGCGCAGCCGCCGGGAAAGACACCGCGGGCATGGAGCCACCACGACCACCGGCTCGGGAGCTGGCTCGTCTGTTGCTACCGGAGAGGAACAAGAACAACTTTGTTGGGGTTTTTTCCCTTATTTTGAATTATTTTCTTGGCTTTTTGGGGGGTCTTCTGACTCGTGAGTGGAAATAAAACATCCACGGGAGCTTCCACGAGGAAAGCTGAGACACTTCCCGCGGGAGCTGCTGCTTTTTCTGCCCTGTTTTGCCTGGGGGAAAAGAAAAAGGTTATCGGGGGGGAAAAAAAAGAGGGGTTTTTTTTTTCTCCCCCGGGGTGGCACCGGGTGAAGAAACGGAGCCGGTGAGGAAAACCCCCGGCGCCCACCGGGCTACCGGAGTGGGTGATAGCAGAGCCAGGACCCCCGGCATGGCCCCCGCGCTGGTGTGGATACCGCCGGTCACAAAGGAGAAGAGAGGAAAAGGAACCACCCTGTGATGGTTGATTTCCCAGCCCAGCTCCCGGGCTGCCTCCCGCCGTGCCACGGAGCTGCGGGCAAAGCATCTCCCGAAACATCCTCCGCTGCATCCCTCTGGCATCCTAGTGGCATCCCAGTGGCATCTCCTGGACCATCAATGCTGGAAATACGATTCACCAGGGACAAGGCATCATGGTCCCCAAGAACCAAGAGCATGGCTGGGTATCCACCGAAGCTGAGCCGCTGCTCCGGCTCCGGTTCCCAACGGAAAACGAGGTGTTCCCCGTGCCGGCGGGTAACAGCTCAGCCCCAACATCCAAATCCAGCTCTGGGAAGAGCTGTGACATCGTGGGAATTTAATGGCTGGAGAAGGCAGGGCCTGGCCGCGGTGAGCCGGCGGCAGCTCGGCACAGCTCGCTGCAGGGCACGGCCGCACCGGGGCTGGGGGGTGGGAAACGGCAGCGCAGCTCTGGCACTGCCGGCTCGTTTGCAAAGGAGGCAAAGTTTCGACAGACACGCTCCGTGTTTTCCAGGGACGGATTTGCTTGGCGTGGGGCTGGGGTGGTTTGGCTAGCTCTGGCTGTCGGGACATGGATACCTCGGTAGGGAGCTGTTATCTGTAGGTGCGGAGATGTCTGTGTGTGCATCTTCCTGCCAGGGATGCTGCTCTTCAGAGCTTGCGGGAGGCTTGCCTGGGTGGGCAGCGTGGTTTTGTGGAGGGCAGAGTGCTTGGGGAGGGCGGGGGTGTGTGTGTCCATGGGGCTCTGTGGGTGTGGGGGGGCGCAGAACTATGGCTCCCCTCACTGTCACCGTCCCTAGAGGTGTTCGAGAAACGTGTGGACATGGCACCTGGGGACATGGTTTGGGGGCCATGGTGGTCTTAGGTTGACGGTTGGCGATAAGGATCTCGGAGGGCTTTTCCAAACAAAACAATTCTGTGAGTTCTGAGGAGTGTCCCATGCCTTGCTCAGGATGATGTGGTGGGATTTGGTAGCACTATACCTTTTCCTGCCCTTGTGGTGGGGTTTTGCTGTCTGGTGTGCCAGGCAGGTGCCACCGCTTGCTGGTCCGGATGGTCTTTCCAACTCCGGTGGGACCTTGGTGGGTGAAACCTTTTCACGTGTGCTCTGCTTGTGGGAATTCAGGTGGAAAGCATCCCTGGCAGAGGATACTCAGCATCTCAGCCCCTCGGGAAGGGACTTTTCTTGTCAAGGATCCATAAAACTTTCAGGAGTGGCTCTCGGGTGCTGGGATGAGCTGTGTGCCATCCGGTCCGGCGGCTTTGATGCCATAGTGGAAGAAGGAGAAGGAAGCTCTCACCACACTGCCTTCTCCTGACCTTGTGTGTAGAGCAAGGGAAGAGAAAGCCATTCCCTGTCTGTGGGAGCCTGCCTTGTTTTCCTGCCTTTAGGAATGGTTTTCCCGCCGGCTGAGTGGGTCGGTACCAGTGGGGCTCATTGGCTGTGGGGGAGCAGCGCTGGCTGTGAGCTGGGCCCCGTTTCAGCTGAGCACATCATGAAATATTGCAATAACTCGGTGTGAATGTTCATCCCCAGCCTGGAGCTGGAAGCCCACAGTGGTAGGAGATGGGGTGGCTGCTGCCAGGCTGTCTCCAGGGGCACAAAGCCCCTCCAGGGAGTGTCACCTCATTTTTTATCTCCTCTGGTTACCGGGTGGTTTGATCCTGAGCCACACGGCCATCCCCAGGCAGGCTGCAGAGGAGCCTGCTCCCTCCTGGTGCTGGCTTTTAATGGTGGGCTTCTGCCCTGCCCGTGGAAGGGCTCTGGCTGGGGCTGAGGGTCTCATATGTCCCACGACCCCACGGTGGTGGTCTGTATCAGCCGTAGCTCCCCGTGCCCGCCGCCGTCCCCGAGCTGCCCCCGCACTCCCTGCCGTGCGTGCCGGATTAGTGCCGGGCGTTTGCATCCCTGCCAGGCAGCAGAGTTCAGTTTTGCCTGAAGTGGCTTTTCTGGGTGGCCTGGACTGGGAGATATCTGTGGTGAAACTGGGCAGCCCCTCTCCCCTCTCTCACCTTATCCTGGGTTGCCTGCAGCACAGAGAGCTTCGGCCTGGTTGATACTTGGTGGGAGTCAGCTTATCCTGGTTATTGGGGTCTCAAGGGCAGGGATGAGAGTACTGAGGATAGGGATGTGGTACCAGGGGTAGGAATGGTACCAAGGGTAGGGATGCAGGTACTGAGGCTAGGGATGTGGGTACCAAGAGCAGGCATATGGACACCAAGGGCAAGGATGTGGGTAGCAAGAGCAGGGATGCAGGTACTGAGGGCAAGGATGTGGGTACCAGGAGCAGAGATGCAGGCACTGAGGGTAGGGATGTGGGTACCAAAAGGAGATGTGGGTACAGGGCATAGGGGTGTGGGTACCAAGGACAAAGATTCAGGTCCCACTCAGAGCATGGTGGTACCGGAGTCGATGAGGTCGGCGGTGGGATCCTTAACGGCTCCTTTTAGGAGCAGAGCCAGGACATCCTTTCCTGCCAGGATGAGATCCTTTGGTGATGTCTGCTCCTCAGTCAGGGGTGTCCATGCGCAGTGACCCCCCCCCCCCCTCGCCTTCCCCTCTAAAGCTGGCAGCTGGTGGGGTGAGCTGGGGGCTGCACCTGCTGGGACTCCCCCCTTCCTTTACCCCCTCCAGCATCTGTGCCGCCGCATGTCCGTCTGCAGCGGGCGCATGCATGCTTAAAAAAAAAATAAGAGAAAAAAAGAAAGAAGACATTTCTTCTTTTTCTTTCTCTTCTGCCTGCGCATTCCTCAAAAAGAGAAGAAGAAAAAAAAAAAGCTAATATTCATGAAAGGTAATTCAATCAAAGCGCGATGCCTATCAGCTAATGCAGCAAAGCTGGCGCAGGGGTGAGAATGGGAGCCAGGAACACAAAAGCCCTGTTTTATTACCTCCTGCTTGCCTGAGAATTGCTTTTCTCCCTCGAGTGAGCCGGCTAAAGCTGGCTTTATTATGTTAACCTATTTGCGTGTCAAGAGCTATTGTGCCTCTCTTTATCTGTGTTTGTATTTGCTCGGTGCAGGGAATAAAAGGACGAGGCGAAAATGGATGGGGCTGGTCAGTGCTTTGCACTCTGGGGGCACTGATTGGTTGCTAAGTGATTTGCATCCCCGGTAATCGCTTTTATCTCGGAAGGATGTCGTGTATAATTATCAGCCTACTGACATCTTTTGAAATCTGCCTAATGGGTGTTTTTTAATTTACATGGGAAGCAGGGGCTATTTGTGTTGCTCTGATTACAGGTTGTGCCAAGTGGATGGGTTGCAAATGCAGAGATTTCCAGTTTGGATGTTTTGGGGGGTAAGGGAAGGGAAGGGAGGGGAGGGGGAGGGGGGGAACTGGGATTTTTGGTGAGTTCTCCTTCATCCCGAGTTAGATGGGTTGAAAAGAGATTCCCAGCTAGATGTGGGGGTGGTAGTGGGGTGGGCTCGTGTTTTTTTGATCTCTTCATCGCAAGAGATTTCCAGTAGATGTTTGGGAACAGGGAGGGTTTGGTGAGTTCCCCTTCTGCCCAAATTAGAGAGAATAAAAATGCAGAGATTTCTAATTAGATGTTGGGTGGGGGTGGGTGAGTTCTTGTTCATCATAGAATCGTTTCAGCTGGAAAAGACCTCGAAGATCATCAGGTCATAGAATTGTTAGGGTTGGAAGGGACCTCAAGGATCGGCTAATTCCAACCCCCCTGCCATGGGCAGGGACACCTCACACTACATCAGGTTACTCAGAGCCACAAGTCCAACCTCCTACCCCACACCTCTGTGACCATTAGGCCATGTCCCCATCTGCTTAGGATGAACAGGAGCTCACAAAAAAAGCCCAGTTCATAGGATTACTCAGGTTGGAAAACGCCTCTAAGATCATCAAGTCCAACCATCAACCCAACACCACCGTAGCCATTAGACCAAGTCCCTCAGAACCATATTTTCCACATCTTTAAGCCCCTCCAGGGATGGGGGTCTCCACTATAGCTTTGGGCAGCCTGTTCCTCTGCCTGACCACTCTTGCAGGAGGGAAGTTTTTCCTGGTATTCAACCTAAACCTTCCCTGTTGCAACTTGAAGCCATTTCCTCTGCTCCTGTTGCTGGTTACTTGAAGAAGAGGCCATTCCCTACCTAGTTCCAACCTCCTTTCAGGGAACTGCAGGGAGCCAGAAGGTCTTGCCTCAGTCTCCTCTTCTCCAGGCTGAACAACCCTAGCTCATCCTAAGTAGATGGTTTGGAAATAAGAGAGTTTTCCAGTAGATGCTGGGGAACTGGGATATTTGGGTGCATCCTTGCCAGCATGGGGTTGATGGCTCTGGTCTGGACCTGACTGTAACAGCAGCAGGAGGCCTGGGCTCTGCAGTTCCCTACTCAGCCCCCACTGTGCAGAGGGTGCTGGGTGTTTGACTGGGGTAAATATTTAACTGGTGCCCAGTGCTCTGGCTGAGTTCTCACAGCCATGTGATTCGTCATTGGGGCAGCAGCTGGTGGGTTCACACAGCTGTGGTGGAACCACTATGTTTGCTCCTGGTCACCTGCGCTCCCTCTGTGATCTCTGGGCACTGATGGGCAACTGAGAGGCACAGCAGAGCCTGCTGAGGTGTTAGTGTGGTTTGGGGTGTGCTCATGGTGCTGGAAGCATCAGCAGTTCTGTGAGTGCATCTCTTTTGGATGGGCAGTGGGATGTGGGCGCTCTTGAGCGTGCTTGGGCTTGGAGGAGCCCTGGTATTCAAAGCAGCTTGGCAGGGCCATGCCAGTTATTGGCTCAGGTTTGCTGACAGGGAAGGGGCAGAAGTTGGAGGTGGTTGTGATGAGATGAAGGGGATGCCTCCTGGGGCTCTATGTGCTGGCACTGGGACATCTCAGTTCCTGACAGGAGATTGGTGCTTGCCACAGGGCTGAGCACCTTCTGCAGTGGGTGCTGAGCTGGGGGAGAAGGGTAGAGGGCAGGTTCTGAGGGCAGGTCACCCACTGGGGCACCTCAAGCCAGCTGCCTTCCTCCTCTTGTGGGAAAGGCCACATCTGAGCTGCAAGCACATCCAAGCGCACGCGGTGACCCCGGCAATTTGCAGGGCTGGGTTGGTCTCCTGGCAAGTGGCACCGTGGGTGGCAGCATGAGTGGCACAGTGCCATGCTGGCTGGGGTGCCAGGCCGGTGAGGAAACACAGGGTATGGGAACAGCAGATCTGATGGGGGGGGAGGGGGGGAGGCAGACCCTTATGCCCAGGACCCCACAGCCCAGGGTGCTGCGCCCGGCTGCGCGGGCAGCACCATCCTGTCCCGGCTGGCGCGCGGCGCGGGCGAGGGCACCGCTATTTATGGCTGGCTGTAAACAAACTCCCAATGAAAGAAAGTTAATGACCTGAGACTGACGGGAGCCTGCTGGGAATTTTTATAGCCCCTGGGACTCCACTCTGCTAAAGAGAAAAATACAGCAGCGTTTTAACCCAAACCCAGGAGCCCGTGTGACGCGGGGGCCCGAGGGAGGGGAACGCACAGCCCCCGGGTGGGGAGGTGGTTTGGAGGGACTGGCCCAGAGTTGGGGGGGAGGCTTAGGCAGGGGGGCTTAGGGGGTATCCAGCTAGGATTGGGGTGTGCAGCCCTGGTTTTGTCCCTGTGAAAGGAGGCACATCCCAAGGGTGGGGTTTCTCCAAGGTTTTCACCATCTGCCTCTGGTAGGTTCTCTAGGGTCTGGAGAAGAGGTCTGGTGAGGAGTGGCTGAGGGGATTGGGGTTGTTTAGTGTGCAGAAAAGGAGGCTGAGGGGAGACCTCATTGCTCTCTACAACTCCCTGAAAGGGGGTTGCAGTGAGGTGGGGGTTGGTCTCTTCTCCCTCGTATCAAGGTGATAGGATGAGAGGAAATGGCCTGAAATTGTGCCAGGGGAGGGGTAGGTTGAAGAGGAGGAAAAATGTCTTTGCTGCAAGAGTGGTCAGGGATTGGAGCAGGCTGCCCAGGGAGGTGGTGGAGGTGTTCATAAACACATAGGTGTGGTGCTGAGGGACATAGCTTGATGAGCATGGTGGTGCTGAGTTGATGGTTGGACTTGATGATCCTCGAGGTCTCTCCCAGATAAAAGGATTCCACGATTCCATCTGCATGCTGGCTTAGCTGGGAACCACACACTAATAAAGCCTTAATACCCTGCAGCAGGGAGATTTCCCTCTTGGAGACACAAACATTCCCACTGCTTGGGAATCCAAACCTGGATGAAGAGCAAGAGATGCCACAGCAGGGGGGACAGGGACACTGTGGTTTGGGATGCCCCCTGGCCTGCTCCTGCCTGCCCATCGCATTTGGTACCTGAGCAAACACATCTGGATGTGATGGCTGGGGCATCCAGACATCCATTTTAGCCTGAAGAAGAGGAGGCTCAGAGGAGACATTATTGCTCTCTCCAACTCCCTGAAGGGAGGTTGTAGCCAGGTGGGGGTTGGTCTCTTCTCCTGGGCAGCCAGCACCAGAACAAGAGGACACAGTCTCAAGCACCACCAGGGGAGGTTCAGGCTGGATGTTAGGAAGAAGTTCTTCCCAGCAAGAGAGATTGGCCATTGGAATGTACTGCCCAGGGAGGTGGTGGAGTCCCCATCCCTGGAGGTGTTTAGGAAGAGCCTGGATGGGGTGCTTGGTGCCATGGTTGAGTTGATCAGATGGTGTTGGGTGATAGGTTGGACTGGATGATCTGAAAGGTCTTTTCCAACCTGGTTTATTCTATTCTATTCTGTTCTGTTCTATTCTGTTCTGTTCTATTCTGTTCTGTTCTGTTCTATCCTATTCTGTTCTATCCTATCCTGTTCTATTCTGTCCTATCCTGTCCTATCCTGTTCTGTTCTGTCCTATCCTATCCTGTTCTATCCCATTCCGTTCCATCCTATCCTATCCTATCCTATCCTATCCTATCCTATCCTATCCTATCCTATCCTATCCTATCCTATCCTATCCTATCCTGTCTTAAGGGCTGGGGAGCATGGCACAGGGTGCCCCCCTGGCTCCTTTCACCACTGCCTGCTGGCAGGCGCAGGCTCCGTCTGCACTCCGCGCGCGCCGCTTGATTTACTGCCGAGAGCTGGCAGTTAAAGCTGACAAATTGAAGGCGGTTTTAAGTGGTTCAGGTTAATTAATAGTCAGGGAAGTATCCATTTTTATTTGTTTTGCCTTTTTTGTTTGGTTTTGTTTTAAGGGATGCTCTTGGCTTGCAGGGAGAAATGGAGCTTGACTTTGCCTTTGGAAACGAGCGCCTCCCGCATGGGTTCACTCCCCAGCCACACACCCCACAGGGAATGGGGATGGAGCTGGGCTCGGTGCTGAGCTTGGTGATGTTGCTCTTCCATCTCTGACCCACAGCTTTGTGTTTTGGCTTGAATTTCTCACCCCCTCGAGGCTGTTGCCAGAGGAAGCACCAGGATGGGGTGTGATGGGACTGTCCTGCGTGTCTCAGCTGGCTGTCTACAACCACCTGAAGGGAGGTTGTAGCCAGGTGGGGGTTGGTCTCTTCTCCCAGGCAAGCAGCACCAGAACAAGAGGACACAGTCTCAAACTGCACCAGGGGAGGTTTAGGCTGGAGGTGAGGAGAAAGTTCTTCCCAGAGAGAGTTGTTAGCCATTGGGATGTGCTGGCCAGGGAGGTGGTGGAGTCCCCATCCCTGGAGGTGTTCAAGAGGGGATTGGATGTGGCACTTGGTGCCGTGGTTTAGTTAGTCAGGAGGTGTTGGGTGATAGGTTGGACTTGATGATCTCTGAGGGCTTTTCCAACCTTATTGATTCTATGATTCTCCAGTGTGTCAAAGTCTCCTTGCCTGTGCCAGTGCCCTTTGGAGGTGTGGTTCTCTTCTCTCATCCTGATAGAATGATAGAATTGTTTGGGTTGGAAAAGCCCTTCCAAGATCATCCAGTCCAACCATCAACCCAACACCACCACAGCCACCAAACCACGTCCCCAAGTGCCACATCCACGTGGTTCTTGAGCACCTCCAGGGATGGTGACTCCACCACCTCCCTGGGCAATGACCTGCTGCAGGTGCTGGGAGCTGTTCCAGGGCAGCAGTGTTCAGTCCGTGCTGCTCCAGTAACCAGAGTGTTTCCATAGCCACCTGGAGTGGTGCAGCCAGTTGGCCACAGCCTCCTTTCTCCCATGGGGGATCTATGGGTGGACAACAGTGTTGAGACCCCATCCTGGACTAGGGGCTGAAAAAGACACAAGAGATATGGTGCTGAGGGACCTCATTCAGCACGAGGCTTGGGAGAATTAGAGACTGGCACTTTGAGACCTGGTTTAACAGCCATGGTGATGTTGGGTTGATGTTTGGACTGGATGATCTGAAAGATCTTTCCCAATCCAAACAGACCTGTGTTTCTTTGATCCATGGATGGACTAGAGAAGCATCCACTGTCACTGGTTCATGCACACATATAACTCAGATGCTCACATCTGCCAGCAGAATGGTGTCGAGGGTCCACATCCTAAGAAGCTCAAACTTCACAGTAAGAAGTAGAGGTGGAAAGGCAACACTGCCCAGTCTCTGGGCAGCACAGAAAGCCTCTGAGCTGCATGTGAGGAAGGCTTGGTGGTAAAGGGACCTGAGCAGCATCTGTGGATGGCCTTTGTGCACCAGTGCCACAGGGTGTGACACGGGTGGGTACCTCCAGGCTGTGTCCTGGAGCAACACAAAACCTCCACCCAGCCTCACTCCAGCTTGTTTCCCAGCGCAGACCGGGGTGCAGGTGGAAGTGGTGGGTTTCCAGCAGCCCTAATGCTTGGGAAGATGAGAGATGAAGGTTAGGGACCATTTTTTTAACTCACTAAAGGGCAAGACAAGCTGGAGTCTGCAGTCCAGAGATATAATTAGTTCACAGCAGTGGTGCTTTCTTGATTTAGCTTCAGAGAGCAGAACAAGACAAGGATGTTCTACCCAATTAGCAGTAACATCCAGTCTGAGCCTCACTAGGTGAGATAACAAGCTGGGTTTATAGCTCTTCTTCATGGACTCCTTTTTGGGAAGGGGTGGGGAAGGATGGGGAGAAACGAGCCTTGAATTCTTTTCATCAGGGGGGAGAATGAAGAGTGAGCTGAGAAAGCCCCAGACTGAGTGGTGCCTTGGCCAAGGCAGGTGATGAAAAGCCATAAAGAGCCAAACCAGCCTGGGACAGGGCTGCCTGGCTGTCTGGCTATCCTGGCAGGCTGTGCAAGGGGATGTGTCCCAGTGAGGACACGCACAAGGGCCACCCACACAGCCTGGCTGTGTCCCATCTGCTGCTGAGAAGGTTTATAGCACGTGGACTGGCAGCTTTGCTGCCTGCTCAGAGGGGCCTGGGGCATGTGGGGTGGCTGTCAGTGCTGCCAGCTGTGCCCTGAGCCATGTCCTTCGTTAGGCACACTGGTCCCTAGCTGGGTGATCCTAACTATGTCCCTAACTATGTCTCCAGTGAGGGGACTACCCCCACGCTGTGTCCCTCAGCAGGCGTGCTGGTCCCCAGTGAGGAGGCCCCCCAGCTATGTTCCCTGTGGCACTGGTCCAGCTGTGTTGACTCCAGCTGTGTTCCTTACTGGGTATACTGGTTTCCAGGAGGTGACCCCAGCCACGTACCCCTGTGGGCATGCCAGCCTCCAGCAAAGTGACCCCAGCCTTGTCCCCAGCGAGATGAGCCCAGCTTTACCCTGCCATGGGCTTGCCAGTCCCCAGGGAGGTGACCCTAGCCTTGTCCCCAGCCATGTCCCGAGGGAGGTGACCCCAGCCACGTTCTCTGCCTGGCTGGGGTCGGGTGCCAGCTGCCTGCCAGCGCCGTGTCCCTGCTCCGCGGCTGATCGATGCCCATTGATTTTTCCTCCCGTGTAGACCTGGCTGGGCTGGGGCTCTGCAGGGCTCTCGTGCCTGTCTGCTTCTGGCTCTCCTGCTCTCAGAGCATCCTGCCCTGGTCTCCCAACACTCCCCCCACCAACCCCCCCTGCGGTGAAGCTCAAGGACACCCCAAAATCCAGCCTTGGAGATCGTCTAGGAAGCTCAGCTTTGATTAACGGGGGTTAATTAAGGAGCTCTGCTCTCGCTGTGGCTTATTGCCAGGCTGTTCCCCTTCTCCCCAGCACTCCCAGTTCCTCCCCCAGTGGCACCCAGTGAAGATGTGGCTGTGGGAGCTGGTGGGGACCTGTCTGAGTTTGGAGCTGGTAGCTTAAAGGGCAGCCACAGGAGCAGGGTGACCCAGTGCTTCCCTCGGAGTGTGACCAGTGTGGGGCACCCCTGGGGATGACAGAAGGGTCTCAGGGTGGGGGACAATCTCCCTCCTGCTGTCCCCACCTCTGCAGCTATCCCTCTTCCATAGGGTAGAACCAGAGGATGGGTCAGGGAGCTGCTGTCCCCTCCCTTGTCCTTCCTGTCCCCAGACTGATGGACCTTGTCCCAGGCTGGGGGGCTCTGGGCTCATGGGAGCGCTCGAGTCTGTTCCCTTGGGGAGCATCTCCCCTTGCACACACAGAGCTGATGAGGACAGGGATGGGGACAGATGAGGTCTTGTCATTCTGGGATAGGGATGAGGACAACCTGGCTCTTGTCATCGTAGGATTGAAGTGGGAGAGCCTGGCTTTTGTGGTCCTAGGGCTGGGCTGGGGACAGCCTGGCTCTTGTCACTCTGAGGCAGAGATGAGGAGAACTTGGCTCTTGTCATCTCAGGACTGAGATGGGGACAGCCTGGCTCTTCTCATCCGGGGTCTGGGTTGGGGACAGCCTGGCTCTTCCTGTCTTGGGGCTGGGTTGGGGACAGCCTGGCTCTTCCTGTCTTGGGGCTGGGATGGGGACAGCCTGGCTCTTCTCTTCCTGGGGCTGGGCTGGGGACAGCCTGGCTCTTCTCATCCTGGGTCTGGGTTGGGTACAGCCTGGCTCTTCTCATCTTGGGGCTGGGTTGGGGACAGCCTGGCTCTTCTCTTCCTGGGGCTGGGATGGGGACAGCCTGGCTCTTCTCATCTTGGGGCTGGGTTGGGGACAGCCTGGCTCTTCCTGTCTTGGGGCTGGGATGAGGACAGCTGGGCTCATGTCACCCTGGGACAGGGCTGGGGCCAGCCCAGCTCTCCTCCTCCCCAGCAGGAGCAGCCGCAGAGCTGCTGCTCTGCAGCCTCCTTCCCGCCCCGCAATGATCATCAGCTCTCGTCGTAATCATTAAGACTATTAGAAAGCAATGTTGGCTCGCAGCTCCTGTCAGGCTTCCCCTTCTGCTTTGCCAACGTGCACAATTAATGCCAATCAGCCTTGGGGGGGTGGGGAGGGGAGGGGAGGGAAGGGGGGGGGGGGGGGAGCAGCCAGCTCCTCACGCTCTCAGCAGCTCCTGGCAGCGTTTGCCATCCCATCTTGTAGGGTTTTGGTGCCGTGGCTCTGAACATCTGAGGGAAATTCTCTGTTCCTTTTAATTACTCAACATTCAGCAGCTCACTTCCTGGGCAAGGAGGTGGGGGGGAGGCAGAGCTTTGTAAAATGCATTTATAAATATTACAAGAAGCCTGATTTCCCCCATTTAGTAGCTGCCTTTGTTGTTGTTGTTGGTTTTCCTTCTCTAAAGTTTAGCTTTCTTTCGGCTCAGGAGGTTGAGGGGAGACCTTCTGGCTCCCCTAGCACTCCTTGAAAAGGAGGTTGTGGTGAGGTGGGGGGGGGGGGTCAGGCACTTCTCCCAGGTTACAAGTGAGAGGAAATGGCCTCAAGTTGCAGCAGGAGAGGTTGAGGCTGGATGTTAGGAAAACGCTCTTCTTCTTCATCCAAAGGGTCATCAGAACAGGTGGTGGGGTCCCCATCCCTGGAGGGGTTTAAAAGATGTTTGGATGAGGAGCTTAGGGAGAGGGGGATCTTAGGAATGCTTACAAATATCTGAAGGGTGGGTGTCAAGAAGAAGGGGCCAGGCTCTGCTCAGTGGTGTGCTGTGATAGTATCACAGCATCACTAAGGTTGGAAGAGACCTCGAGGATCATTGAGTCCAACCTGTCAACACAGACCTCATGACTAGACCATGGCACCAAGTGCCACATCCAGTCCCCTCTTGAACACCTCCAGGGATGGGGACTCCACCACCTCCCTGGGCAGCACATTCCAAGGGTGAACAACTCTCTCTGGGAAGAACTTTCTCCTCACCCCCAGCCTAAACTTCCCCTGGCACAGCTTGAGACTGTGTCCTCTTGTTCTGGTGCTGGTTGCCTGGGAGAAGAGACCAACCCCCACCTGGCTACAACCACCTTTCAGGTAGTTGTAGAGAGCAATGAGGTCACCCCTGAGCCTCCTCTTCTCCAGGCTAAGCAACCCCAGCTCCCTCAGCCTCTCCTCATAGGGCTGTGCTCAAGGCCTCTCCCCCGCCTTGTTGCCCTTAGCACAAGGGACCACAGGAACAGACTGGAACCCAGGAGGTTCCCCCTGAACATGAGGAGAAACTTCTTTGTTGTGAAGGTTGCTGGATCCTGGGCAAGCTGGTGTGGGTGCCCCTGCTTGAGCAGGGGGCTTGGACTTGACCTCCAGAGGTCCTTTCTGACCTCTCCCACTCTGCGACTCTACGACCTTAAGGTCTTTTCCAACGAGGCAATCCCCCCCCTCTGCCTTCTCTGTGTTATTTTCTCCCCATGAAGCTGGTTCCCCCACAAGGGAACCCCGAAAGCAGGATGAGCTGAGGGGAAGAGGAGGTGTGGGGGAAGAGCAGGAACTGCTTGCCGGGCTGGTGGACTAATCCTCGTTACCAAAGCACACATCAATTATCAGAATTCCTGCAGTAATCTCCCAGATCTATCTTTTCTGCTGAAGCAGCTCATTACAGAGCTCCATTCATTTCCATCTCTCCGGGTGAGAAGGGTTTAAATCTCCAGAGCTTTGTGTTGCAAAATAGACTCAGGGTGATGGACTCGCCTTAAATATTGAAACGATCGAGTTTCTGGTATTCCTCCCCCCCCCCATAATAATCTTGAGGTGAGGGTGGGAGGCTGGCTGGGAATCATTTCCCCCAGGGTGGGTGGGGTGATGGGAGGCTGTGCCCAGTGGGGACCTCCACATCTCTCTCTCCCAGGCAGCCAGCACCAGAACAAGAGGACACAGTCTCAAGCTGTGCCAGGGGAGGTTTAGGCTGGAGGTGAGGACAAAGTTCTTCACCGAGAGAGCTGTTAGCCATTGGAATGTGCTGCCCAGGGAGGTGGTGGAGTCCCCATCCCTGGAGGTGTTCAAGAGGGGATTGGATGTGGCACTTAGTGCCATGGTTTAGTAGTCATGAGGTCTGTGGTGACAGCTTGGACTTGATGATCTTTGAGGTCTCTTCCAGCCTTGGTGATTCTGTGATCTCCCTGATCCCAGCCAGCACTGCAAAAAGAGGGAGGAAGGTTTCCCCAGGCTGCCCTGGCGAGCCCCTGAGCCTGTGCCAGGCTCAGCCGTGGGCACAGGAAGGGCTTTTGTCTGTCAGCAGGGTAGCACCAGGGCAAGAGACGGGCACAGAGCCCCTTTGTGTGCAGCTGCACCCTGAGGCGGGCAGGGGGCAGCGGCGATGGAGCAGGGTGCGGGGATGGGGGGCAGCCGTGGGGATGGGGGATTGGTGTCCAGGGATGGGGAGCAGGGGGATGTGGGGATGGGGAGTGGGTACCTGGGGATGGGGAACTGGTACCTGTGGAGTGGGACCCAGTGGTGAGTTGCAGGATGCAGGGATGGGGCATGGATTCATGGAGAGGGGAAGATAGTACACAGGGATAGGAAGCTGGTACCCAGGGTTGGGGGCAGGATCCGGGGCTGGGGAGCAGGATGAGGGGTCAGGGTTGGGAGCAGAATGTAGGGGGGTGGAGTGGCTGCCTGAGGGTGGGGACTGTGTACATGTGGCTGAGGAGTAGCATCCACGGATGGGGAGGAGGATGCAGGGATAGGGAGCGGGTACCCAGGGATGTGGAGTGGGATCCAAGGCTGGGAAGCAGACTGCTGCAGGGACAGGAGCAGGTATTGAGGGCTGGGAGCAGGCTGCAGGGACAGGAGCAGGTATCGAGGGCTGGGAGCAGGCTGCAGGGACAGGAGCAGGTATTGAGGGCTGGGAGCAGGCTGCAGGGACAGGAGCAGGTATCCAGGGCTGGGAGCAGGCTGCAGGGACAGGAGCAGGTATTGAGGGCTGGGAGCAGGCTGCAGGGACAGGAGCAGGTATCGAGGGCTGGGAGCAGGCTGCAGGGACAGGAGCAGGTATCGAGGGCTGGGAGCAGGCTGCAGGGACAGGAGCAGGTATTGAGGGCTGGGAGCAGGCTGCAGGGACAGGAGCAGGTATCCAGGGCTGGGAGCAGGCTGCAGGGACAGGAGCAGGTATTGAGGGCTGGGAGCAGGCTGCAGGGACAGGAGCAGGTATTGAGGGCTGGGAGCAGGCTGCAGGGACAGGAGCAGGTATCGAGGGCTGGGAGCAGGCTGCAGGGACAGGAGCAGGTATTGAGGGCTGGGAGCAGGCTGCAGGGACAGGAGCAGGTATCCAGGGCTGGGAGCAGGCTGCAGGGACAGGAGCAGGTATTGAGGGCTGGGAGCAGGCTGCAGGGACAGGAGCAGGTATCGAGGGCCGGGAGCAGGCTGCAGGGACAGGAGCAGGTATTGAGGGCTGGGAGCAGGCTGCAGGGACAGGAGCAGGTATCGAGGGCTGGGAGCAGGCTGCAGGGACAGGAGCAGGTATTGAGGGCTGGGAGCAGGCTGCAGGGACAGGAGCAGGTATTGAGGGCTGGGAGCAGGCTGCAGGGACAGGAGCAGGTATCCAGGGCTGGGAGCAGGCTGCAGGGACAGGAGCAGGTATTGAGGGCTGGGAGCAGGCTGCAGGGACAGGAGCAGGTATTGAGGGCTGGGAGCAGGCTGCAGGGACAGGAGCAGGTATTGAGGGCTGGGAGCAGGCTGCAGGGACAGGAGCAGGTATCCAGGGCTGGGAGCAGGCTGCAGGGACAGGAGCAGGTATTGAGGCTGGGTGCAGGCTGCAGGGACAGGAGCAGGTATTGAGGGCTGGGAGCAGGCTGCAGGGACAGGAGCAGGTATTGAGGGCTGGGAGCAGGCTGCAGGGACAGGAGCAGGTATCCAGGGCTGGGAGCATGCCCCGGGGCAGGGGCGGAGGGCGGCGCAGGGTGATGTGTGCGCTGCCGCCGAGGCTCGGTGCAAACACGTTAATTTGTTTTCTTTCTTGCCTCGCCTTTCAGGGTAATTGGTTGCATTTGAAGCCTTTGTGAAAGCCTTTGATTATAGTAATTTCAGCAGCACGATCTACCCTGGATTCCTTCGTCGGATTCTTTCAGAGCTCAGGCACTCGGGGCTGTAATTACCCAGCGGCGCACGCCTGGCTGCCGGGCACCGCGCTGCTGGCACAGTGACCATGGCACCACCAAGGTCCCTGTCACCGTGGAGGGCAGGAGGAGCCCGACTTGGTGCTGGGAAGATTTGGTCTGTGCAGTGTTGGTAGCTTCAGAGAATCCACAGAATGGTTTGGGTTGGAAGGGACCTTAAAGATCCTCCAGTTCCAAGCCCCACTGCCATGGGCAGCGACACCTTCCACCAGCCCGGGTTGCTCAAGGCCTCATCCAGCCTGGCACGTACACCTCCAGGGAGAGGGCACCCACAACCTCCTTGGGCAACCTATTCCAGTGTCTTCCCACCCTCACTGTTATTTATTTCTTCCTAATATCCTGTCTAAATTTGAGTAGCAAATTAGAGGGGAGATGGAGATCCAGGCAGCTACTGCCTGCATGCTGTGCACTGACCCGGCCAGGACCCTAGGGCAAAGGCACCCAAGCAGGGCCCTGACCTTTGCTAACAGGGCTGCTCCCCCCTTTGCTCCTGGCATTCCATTCCCAGTCCCATGGAATGACCTTCTCAGCAGCAACGTGCCAGCGTCTGCCACTTCCAATTACCCACCGCAGCTCAGCGCCGCCGCCGCCCCTCCTCAGCACCAGGCTTCCTTCCTCTCTGGCAGGATGGCAGCGGGTCAGGGGGGGACATTGCAGCGAGGTCCCTCACCCTCCCATCTCAGAGACCCTCAGGGACCCACCAGCGCTGCCCAGGGGCGGCAGGGTGCTGGAGACAACTCGGCCTTCCAGGATCATTATTAACCTGTTCGAGAGCTGTTCCCGCTCGCAGCTAAAATAGATCTTTAATCTCTGCCCAAAATAGCTCATTTGATGAGAGGCCTCCTTAAAGCTGACACCTAAATTTAACCAGGCTGCCCGAGCCCTGCGTGAGGAGGTCTGCAAATGCTCAGCAGCACTCGACTTGCTGGGTTTAATTCCCTCCTTATGGACTCATCCTGCACCTTCCTTTCTTCCCTTGGGTCATTCGTACCGCTCAGGAGGTGATTTGCTTGGGTCTTCTGCTCTCTGCCTCTTGCCCAGCCTCCCATGACCCTGCCCGTGGGCAAAAGGGAATTTGGAGGTCTTTTAGGATGTTGATTTTCTTGAACACTCCAAGGGTTTCTCCTTGGAGCTGCCACAGGAGGAGAAGCCTCTGGTTGGGGTAGCTGAGACCTCCCCTTGTTGCCCTGAGGTACCAGCAGCAGTGAGAGGATGCTCTGGCCAAGCCCTAGTATGGGCTTGTAGCTCCCAGTGCCGTTGACTGTGCCATAGCTTGTGAGTTCTGTGCCATCCTGGTGTCATGGCAGCCCCATAAAGCCAGCATCCAGCTGGTAGCTGGGCAGCAAAATGTTTCCTTCATAAGTGAAGGCAGCAGGAAATGGCAATGCAGCAGCTGTTCCCAGGGCGAGGTTGAGATGGGGACAGGGGCAGTGCTTCGCCCTACCTGGCCCCATGGTGTCCCCAGTGCTGGAGGGGTCCACCCCATCCCATCCCCTCCCATCCCATCCCACATTGCTAGTAGGATGTCCACCCACATCTCCTTTGGGATGTGCACCTCCTCCAGGGGGTTTTCCATCCAGGCTCCTTCCCTCATGGGGTAGGGTGAAGATGGAGAAGTTGGGGTCTGAGTGACCCACTGGATAGGCAGCTAGGCAGGGTTGAGCCCCCAGGTTCAAGCTGAGGGTGTAGCTTTACTCAGTACCAACCCCTTCCTGGTCTCTTCAGCTAGTGAAGGGTCTGGAGAACAGGGCTGGTGAGGAGTGGCTGAGGGAGCTGGGGCTGTTTAGTCTGAGGAAGAGGAGGAGGCTGAGGAGAGGAGGAGGCTGAGGAGAGGAGGAAGCTGAGGGGAAACCTCACTGCTCTCCCCAACTCCCTGAAAAGAGGTTGCAGAGAGGTGGGGGGCTGGTCTCTTCTCCCTCCTATCAGCTGATAGAAGGAGAGGAAATGGCCTGAAATTGTGCCAGGGGAGAGCTAGGTTGAAGATGAGGAAAACCATCTTTGCTGCAGGAGTGGTCAGGGATTGGAACAGGCTGCCCAGGGAGGTGGTGGAGTCCCCATGCCTGGAGGTGTTCAAAAACCACCTAGATGTGGTCCTGAGGGGCACGGTTTGGTGGCCGTGGTGGTGTTGATGGCTGGACCGGATGACCTTGTCCAGCCCAAACCGTTCTGATTGTATGATTTTGTTTCTCCCCCCACGACTGCAGGGCACAGGCTGCTCCCCCAGCCCCCCACTCCCCCTCTGCCTCCCCGGTGAGATCCCGAGCGGCGCAATAATCACTTCCAGCATCATTATCCCTTGCAAACCCCGGCTTCCAATTTTAATCAGAGAGGAGCCCGGTGTTGCTTTAAGATCTGCGGGTTTTAAAGATCACAAGAGGGGTTAGAGAAAATTACCCTTGACTCTGCCATGCTAATGTAATCTCTAACCAGATCTGCAGCGCTGCAGCTAAAATTGCTTTTTAGATTAACATTTAATTATTAACAGGGCCCCCTGAAAGGCCTGGGGCTGGAGCCGCGCGGAGCGGAGCGGAGCGGCGCGGCTTAACCGCCGGCGGGCGCGGGGAAGGTCGGGGCAGGGCGGGGGGCACCCTGCCAAGGCTTTATTGCAGCCCTTGGCACCAGACTTTCGGGTGCTCCCCAGGATTGATGGTGGGGTGATCTGCACCAGACATTTGGGTGCTCCCCAGGATTGATGGTGGGGTGATCTGCACCAGACATTTGGGTGCTCCCCAGGATTGATGGTGGGGTGATCTGCACCAGACTTTTGGGTGCTCCCCAGGATTGATGGTGGGGTGATCTGCCCCAGACTTTTGGGTGCTCCCCAGGATTGATGGTGGGGTGATCTTTTCCTTTCCGGTTCAGGGTGGGGAGATGCTGGCACAGGTTGTCCCAGGGAGGTTGTGGCTGCCCCCTCCCTGGAGGTGTTCAACCCAGAGAAGGCCTTGAGCGAAAGCTGGGCTGGTGGGAGGTGTCCCTGCCCGTGGCAGGGGGCTTGGAAGTGGAGGATCTGCACCAGACTTTTGGGTGCTCCCCAGGATTGATGGTGGGGTGATCTTTTCCTTTCCGGTTCAGGGTAGGGAGATGCTGGCACAGGTTGACCCAGGGAGGTTGTGGCTGCCCCCTCCCTGTTTGTGTTCAACCCACAGGGGGTCTTGATCAAGCTGGGCTGGTGGAAGCTGTCTTTGCCCATGGCAGGGGGGTTGGAACTGGGTGATCTTCAAGGTCCCTTCCAACCCAAACCATTCTGTGATTCCTGGACTGAGCTGTGGTGTTGCTCTTAGAATCAGAGAATGGTAGGGAGGGGGTCTTGAGCAAGCTGGGCTAGTGGGAGGTGTGGAGGTGTCCCTGCCCATGGCAGGGGGCTTGGAAGTGGAGGATCTGCACCAGACTTTCGGGTGCTCCCCAGGATTGCTGGTGGGGTGATCTTTTCCTTTCCGGTCAGGGTGGGGAGACGCTGGCACAGGTTGACCCAGGGAGGTTGTGGCTGCCCCCTCCCTGTTTGTGTTCAACCCACAGGGGGTCTTGAGCAAGCTGGGCTGGTGAGAGGTGTCCCTGCCCATGGCAGGGGGGTTGGAACTGGGTGATCTTCAAGGTCCCTTCCAACCCAAACCATTCTGTGATTCCTGGACTGAGCTGTGGTGTTGCTCTTAGAATCAGAGAATGGTAGGGAGTGGGTCTTGAGCAAGCTGAGCTGGTGAGAGGTGTCCCTGCCCATGGCAGGGGGGTTGGAAGTGGAGGATCTGTCCCAGACTTTTGGGTGCTCCCCAGGATTGATGGTGGGGTGATCTTTCCTTCATGGTGAGGGTGGGGAGACGCTGGCACAGGTTGACCCAGGGAGGTTGTGGCTGCCCCCTCCCTGTTTGTGTTCAACCCACAGGGGGTCTTGAGTAAGCTGGGCTGGTGGGAGGTGTCCCTGCCCATGGCAGGGGTGTTGGAAGTGGAGGATCTGCACCAGACTTTCGGGTGCTCCCCAGGATTGATGGTGGGGTGATCTTTTCCTTTCTGGGTCAGGGTGGGGAGATGCTGGCACAGGTTGTCCCAGGGAGGTTGTGGCTGCCCCCTCCCTGGAGGTGTTCAACCCAGAGAGGGCCTTGAGCGAAAGCTGGGCTGGTGGAAGGTGTCCCTGCCAGTGGCCCTTCCAACCCAAACCATTCTGTGATTCCTGGACTGAGCTGTGGTGCTGCTCACAGAATCAGAGAATGGTAGGGAGGGGGTCTTGAGCAAGCTGAGCTGGTGAGAGGTGTCCCTGCCCATGGCAGGGGGCTTGGAACTGGGTGATCTGCACCAGACTTTTGGGTGCTCCCCAGGATTGATGGTGGGGTGATCTTTTCCTTTCCGGTTCAGGGTGGGGAGATGCTGGCACAGGTTGACCCAGGGAGGTTGTGGCTGACCCCTCCCTGGAGGTGTTCAACCTGGAGGGGGTCTTGAGCAAGCTGGGCTAGTGGGAGGTGTGGAGGTGTCCCTGCCCATGACAGGGGGGTTGCAACTGGGGGATCTACACCAGACTTTTGGGTGCTCCCCAGGATTGATGGTGGGGTGATCTTTCCTTCATGGTGAGGGTGGGGAGACGCTGGCACAGGTTGACCCAGGGAGGTTGTGGCTGCCCCCTCCCTGTTTGTGTTCAACCCACAGGGGGTCTTGAGTAAGCTGGGCTGGTGGGAGGTGTCCCTGCCCATGGCAGGGGGGTTGGAACTGGGGGATCTGCACCAGACTATTGGGTGCTTCCCAGGATTGATGGTGGGGTGATCTTTTCCTTTCCGGTTCAGGGTGGGGAGATGCTGGCACAGGTTGACCCAGGGAGGTTGTGGCTGCCCCCTCCCTGGAGGTGTTCAACCTGGAGGGGGCCTTGAGCAAGCTGGGCTGGTGGAAGCTGTCCCTGCCCGTGGCAGGGGGGTTGGAACTGGGTGATCTTTAAGGTCCCTTCCAACCCAAACCATTCTGTGATTCCTGGACTGAGCTGTGGTGCTGCTCATAGAATCACAGCCTGGTAGGGGTTGGAAGGGACCCCTGGAGATCAGCCAGTCCAAGCCTCTGCCAAGGCAGGGGCACCTAGAGAGGATCACACAGAAACACATCCAGGTGGGTTTGGAATATCTCCAGAGATGGAGACTCCACCACCTCTCTGGACAGCCTGCTCCAGGGCTTCCTCACCCTTAAATTCAAGAAGTTCCTCCTCATCTTTTGATGAAACTTCTTATGTTCCAGTTTGAGCCCATCACCCCTTGTCCTGTCACTGGGCACCACTGGAAAAGCCTGGTGCCATCCTCCTGACAGCCACCCTTGAAGTATTGATCATCACTGATGAGATCCCCCTCAGGCTGCTCTTCTCCAGCCTAGACAGCCCCAATTCCCTCAGCCCTGCCTCCTCACAGAGCTGTTCCAGTCCCCTCTGCATCTTTGTAGCCCTTGGCTGCACCTTCTCCAGCAAATCCTTCTTGAACTGGGGAGCCCCGAAGTGGACACAGTATTCAGTGGGTGCCATGTCCCCTCTGACGCTCTGAGTCTAGGTGGAAGATGGAGAGGCACCAGCTAGTACCAATGGCTGCTGGCTTCACCATGGTGCCAGGTGGCAACACTGACCCAGATCCTGCTTGGCTTGGCATAGGGTGGGCACCCTCTGTGCATGGAGGGGAAACCTTCCTCCTCCAGCACCTCCTCACCCTCACAGGAGGGATGGGAAACCTCTTCTGAAGGGCAACCAGTTCTGATGGGAAGCCAGTTCTGGGGGGAAACTAATGTCCATGGAGACCAGGGATGGTGGCTGTGGCTGTGGCGGGGCTTCTGTCCCATCAGTGTCCCCAGGACTGTGGGGAAGGGGACACCCCAGTGGGGGGGGTGGGTTCCTTCTCCATCCCAGCTCTGAGGGATGAGGGACAAGAGTGTCCCTGCTTGCGGCAGGTGGCCCTGGCACTGTGGCACTGTGGCTGAGGTGGGGGTTCCTGGCACTGTGGCTGGTGGGGGGGTGATTCTTTGGCACACCAGGCACCACCGAAGGCTTTTGCTGAATTTCTCAGTGCTGCCAGCTTGTGAGGGCTGCTGCCAGCCTTGGCCTGGCTCCCATACTGTCTGTCTGTCTGTCTGACTGGCCTTGCCAGAAGCCAGGCTGACCTGGTCACCTCCTGTCCTTGCATCGAACCCCGCGCTGGCTGTTACCATCCGGAGGTGGAGGGGAGACGCAGCAGGGTCACTCAAACACCTTTGCAGCATCCCCATTCCCACCTCTATTCCTCTCCCAACCCCAAAACCTCCCTTTTGGTTTTGCTTTGATGGCTTTTCACCCCAGCCTACCCAGACACCCCCCAGGGGAAGGATGCTCACACGCCGCACCAAAGCCTGGATGGTCACCGAAAGCTCAACCCTTGCTTTTCCCAGCCAGGGAGGGTTGCTCCTGCCCAACCTGCTGCCCAGCCAGACCCTGTTCAAGCTGAGACTTTAGAAGTTCCTGTTTTTCCCTCCCCCCCCCACCCCTGGTCTTGTCCCATCACATTTTCTTTTATCTAAATCCTTGCCTGCAAAAGCCTCTATCGACAGCTGCGCCGGGGCCTTATCTCGCCGGAGGGACCTTCGCTGGGCTCTCGCAGGAGATAAGCCTGACTTATCAGCTGCTGATGTCAGAGGAGGTGCCAAACCCTCCCATCATGGGGAGGGAATGGGGGGGGCTTCAGGCAGAGAGGGAGGGTGAGGTGTTGGGGTTGGGTTTTTTTGGTTTTCTTTTGATTATTAAAGTCACAAAGACCTTGGGCTTATAAATAGCGAGATGGAGAGAGAGGGACTGGAAATCAGCCGGCCCGGGGTGGGGAGGAGCAGCCAGAGAGAGGGGCTGGGGAAGGATGGAGTGAGGTGATGCTGGGGATGGGGAGTGGGGGCGGCTGGGGCTACTGGGGGTCTCTGCACTGGGTGTTTCTGAGGGACCCAGCTCCTGACATACCCAAGGGTCATCCCCCACGTGTGGCATTGCCAAGGGACCCCACTCTTGGGGTCCACAAGGCACCCCACTCCTGGCATCCCTGAGGAACTCTGCTCTTGGTGTTCCCAAGGGATCCTGCTCTTGGTGTCCACAAGGCACCCCACTCCTGGCATCCCTGAGAGACCCCACTCCTGGCATCCCTGAGGGACTCTGCTCTTGGTGTCCCCAAAAGACCCTACTCTTGGTGTCCACAAGGCACTCCACTCCTGGCATCCCTGAGGAACTCTGCTCTTGGGGTCCCCAAGGGATCCTGCTCTTGGTGTCCACAAGGCACTCCACTTCTGGCATCCCTGAGGGACTCTGCTCTTGGTGTCCCCAAGGGATCCTGCTCTTGGTGTCCCCAAGGGATCCTGCTCTTGGTGTCCACAAGGCACTCCACTCCTGGCATCCCTGAGGGACCCCACTTGTGCGATCCCTGAGGGACCCAGCTCCTGGCATCTCTGAGGAACTCTGCTCCTGGCACCCCCAAGGCATCCCAGTCTTGCTGTCCCTGGGGGGACCCTGCTTCTGGCATCCCCAAGAAACCCTATTCCTCGTATCCCTGAGGATCTTCAGTGCTAGCACCCCTGGAGGACCTTGCTTCTGGCAGGAACCCCATTCCTCATGTCCCCGAGGGACCTTGCTCCTGGCGCCTCCAAGCACCCCCACTCTTGGTGTCCCCAGGGGACCCCACTTGTGGCATCCCCCAAGGAAGGCTGCTCCTGGCATCTGCCAGAGCCCCCACTCCTGGTGTCCTGCACCGTGGGGCTGTGGGGGACTCCAAAACTGCTGAGTGGTGTCTTTGGTGGCATGGAAGAGGCAGAGCAGCTTGAGCTAAATCGGATCCTGCTGATTGGAATTAGTTCCCATGCAGATGGAGCTAACTAAGCCAGCTCCCAATTCCCATCAGCTGATTCAGGGGCTTTTCTGAGTGGCATTAACAAAATGCCACCGTGGCACAGATGCCCGTTGTGCCAGCTACCCTCCTATGGGTGCTTTAGGGGCTCCAGGGAGGAAGGTGGGGGGTACCTAGCAGGGTGCCAGGGTGGCACTGTGTTCCTTTTGCTTCTGAAGCTTGCCTGTGAAGGGGAGGGGGTGGGGGGGTGTGGAGCTGTCAGAAAAGCTGTCCCCACTGCGTGACACTGGGAGATAGGGACACTATTTGGGGCTGGATTAAATGGGAGGCTTTATTTAGTTTGGCTTGTGGCTTCTGCATCTCTGCTGGCTGCTGCTGCTGCCTGAGGTCAGGATGGCTCCAAGAGGGTGCTGGTGGGCTCCCACTGATGGGTACCCAGAGGCAGCGGCATCCAAGGGTGCCCAGTCACCAGCACCCTCCTTGCCCTGGGCTGGGGCTGCATCCTCACCCTTCCTCCTGTTGGCATCCAGACTTGATGACCCACCAGCGGCCACATCCTGTCCCAAGGGGTCTGGTTGGCCTCTCTGCTTGCCCCATGGCACCCCTGGGTGCTTACTTCTTGTCTTTAGTCCCATTTACCCGGGGGAGCAGCAGGGATCTGAGGGTCCCACTAAAGTTGTGCCTGGGGGCACAGGGTCAGGGGGATAAACACTCAGGGACAGTGCCATGAGGCTTCATCCCAGCAAGGTGCTGGCCTCTCTGCAGG